>NC_141876.1:487897427-488048942 GCF_056163025.1 Triticum urartu | reverse complement strand
ATGTAAGGAAAGACTTGTAAGGAAAGACATGTAAAAGAGGTCACCGAGCCGGACACGCTGTATGAGCCGGCCGGGACTCTGTAGGCCACCAGGCGTCAACCCGTGTATATAAGGGGACGACCCGGTGGCGATTTAGGGCAAAAAACAAGAGATCGATAACCAAGTCGGCGAACTAGCCTCTTGGTGATCGAAAATCCAGCAATATCAACACAACTAGACGTATGTTTTTACCTTCATCGTAAGGGGCCGAACTAGTATAAAACCTCTCATGTCCTTTGTCCCGATTAACCCCTTTAAGCTTCCTAATTGCGATGGCCCTACGACTAAGTCCTTCTACTAGGATACCTGTCGTGACAATTCCACGACAGTTGAATCTAAACAAAGATATCCACATTGGCAGAAGCTCGTGTATGGGGTGTTCATGGCAAGCGGGAAACTCAAACATTACTTTCAGGGTCACCCAGTCACTGTGGTTAGCTCTGCGTCTTTGGGAGACGTCATCCAGAATAGAGAAGCTACTGGACGAGTCGCCAAGTGGGCCATTGAACTTGGATCTCATGGGTTGAAGTATGTGCCACGTACTGCGATCAAATCTCAAGCACTGGTTGACTTTATTAATGACTGGACAGAGATGCAGATGCCAGAGGAGAAACCAGACAACACATATTGGACGATTCACTTTGATGGGTCCAGACAGTTGGAGGGCTCGGAGGCTGTAATTGTGTTAACTTCCCCTCGAGGTGACAAATTTTGTTATGTGTTGCGACTGATGTTTCCTTGTAGTAACAAGGCAGTAGAATATGAAGCCTTACTCCATGGTCTTTGAATGGCTAAAGAGATGAGCCTGAGCCGGGTCCGGTGCCTTGGTAATTCAGATTTGGTGGCCCAACAGGTATCAGGCAAGTGGGATTCCAAGGACCCTCTCATGGCGGCTTATCGCTGTGAAGTTGATGCCGTTGCAGGACATTTTAAGGGTTATCAGGTGGAACACATTTACCGTAGGAAGAACGAAGCGGCAGATGCTTTAAGCCGGTTGGGATCTCAGCGTAAGCCGGTGCCACCTAACACCTTTTTGGATGTTTTGCATAACCCGTCTGTTAAGTTACCTATAGAAGAAGATCTAGCCGTTCCTGACCCGGAGGCACAGTTGTTGGCGGCTCTTCACGTCATCCCAGGTTGGACAGTGCCATTCTTTGGCTTACATGACCCGGGGCGAGTTGCCAGCGGATGAGACACTGGCCCGACAGATAACCCAGCGATCTAAGTCAATGACGATTTCAGACGGAGAATTATACCATCGTGATAATCCACAAGTATAGGGGATCGCAACAGTTTTCGATAAGTAAGAGTGTCGAACCCAACAAGGAGCTAAAGGTAGAACAAATATTCCCTCAAGTTCTATCGACCACCGATACAACTCTACGCACGCTTGACGTTCGCTTTACCTAGAACAAGTATGAAACTAGAAGTACTTTGTAGGTGTTGTCGGATAGGTTTGCAGGATAATAAAGAGTACGCAAATAAAAAGTAGGGGCTGTTTAGATAAAGAAACAATAAAGTAAATATAGCGAGTGTGAAAAGTGGTGGTAGGAGTTGTGAAATTGCCTCTAAGCAATTGACTACTTTACTAGATCGATAACAAGTATTATGTGGGAGATGCCACTGCTAGCATGTCATCCCTGACTTGGAATTCTATGCACTTATGATTGGAACTATTAGCAAGCATCCACAACTACTAATGTTCATTAAGGTAAAACCCAACCATAGCATTAAGGTATATTGGTCCCCCTTCAATCCCGTATGCATCAATTTCTATGCTAGGTTGAAGCTTCCGTCACTCTTGCCCTCCAATACATAGTCATATCAACATACAACTAACCCTGGGGTGTGATCCACACGCGCAATCATATGATGGGCACCAAATAACATCAACATAACCACAAGCAAATTAAATCAATCATAGCAATTCATCAACCACCGATAGGACAACGAAAATCTACTCAGACATCATAGGATGGCAACACATCATTGGATAATAATATGAAGCATAAAGCACCATGTTCAAGTAGAGGGTACAACGGGTTGCGGGAGAGTGGACCGCTATAGATAGAGGGGGGAAGGTGATGGAGATGTTGGTGAAGATGGCGGAGGTGTTGGTGTAGATCGCGGTGATGATGATGGCCCCCGGTGGCACTCCGGTGCCACCGGAAGCGAGGGGGAGAGATCCCCCCTTCTTCTTCTTCTTCCCTGACCTCCTTCCTAGATGGGAGAAGGGTTTCGCCTCTGGTCCATGGTCTCCATGGCGTGGGAGGGGCGAGAGCCCCTTCGAGATTGGATCTGTCTCTCTGTCTCTCTCTGTTTCTGCATTCTAAGATTCTTCCCTTTCACCGTTTCTTATATTCCCGGAGATCCGTAACTCCGATTGGGCTGAAATTTTAACACAATCTTTATCCGGATATTAGCTTTCTTGCAGCGAAAGAAGGGCACCAACCGCCTTACGGGTGGCCCATGAGGGTCAGGGGCGCGCCCCCTGCCTCGTGGCCACCTCGGGCACCGTCTCGCGTGGATTTTTCTTCCCAAAAACCATATATATTCCAAAAAAAATCTCCATCAGTTTTTATCCCGTTTGGACTCCGTTTGATATGGATATTCTGCGAAACAAAAAACATACGACAAATAGGAATTGGCACTGGGCACTGGATCAATATGTTAGTCCCAAAAATAGTATAAAAAGTTGCCAAAAGTATATGAAAGTTGAATAATATTGGCATGGAACAATCAAAAATTATAGATACAACGGAGACGTATCAGCATCCCCAAGCTTAATTCCTACTCGTCCTCGAGTAGGTAAATGATAAAAAAGATAATTTTTGATGTGGAATGCTACCTAGCATAATCTTGATCTTGTAATCTAATCACGGCATGAATATTAAGATACGAGTGATTCAAAGCAATATTCTATCATTTGGCATAAAAACAATAATACTTCAAGCCTACTAATAAAGAAATCATGTCTTTTTAAAATAACATGGCCAAAGAAAGTTATCCCTACAAAATCATATAGTCTGGCTATGCTCCATCTTCACCACACAAAATATTCACATCATGCACAACTCCGATGACAAGCCAAGCAATTGTTTCATACTTTTGACGTTATCAAACCTTTTCAACTTTCCCGCAACACATGAGTGTGAGTCATGGACATAGCACTATAGGTGGAATAGAATATGATGGTGGAGAAGACAAAAAGGAGAAGATAGTCTCACATCAACTAGGCGTATCAACGGGCTATGGAGATGCCCATCAATAGATATCAATGTGAGTGAGTAGGGATTGCCATGCAACGGATGCACTAGAGTTATAAGTGTATGAAAGCTCAGACTGAAAACTAAGTGGGTGTGCATCCAACTTGCTTGCTCATGAAGACCTCGGGCATTTGAGAAAGCCCATCATCGGAGTATACAAACCAAGTTCTATAATAAAAATTCCCACTAGTATATGAAAGTGATAACTCAAGAGACTCTCTATATGAAGAACATGGTGCTACTTTGAAGCACAAGTGTGAAAAAAGAATAGTAGCACTGCCCCTTCTCTCTATTTCTCTCATTTTTTTATTTTTTTGCTGGGCTTCTTTGGCCTCTTTTTTTTATTTGGACTTCTTTGGCCTCTTTTTTGTACAGTCCGGAGTCTCATCCAGACTTATGGGGGAATCATAGTCTCCATCATCCTTTTCTCACTTGCGCAACGCTCTAATAATGATGTTCATCACACTTTTATTTACTTACAACTCAACATTACAACTCGATATCTAGAACAAAGATATGACTCTATATGAATGCCTCCGGCGGTGTACCGGGATGTGCAATGATCTAGCGTAGCAATGACATCAAAAAACGGACAAGCCATGAAAACATCATGCTAGCTATCTTACGATCATGCAAAGCAATATGACAATGAATGCTCAAGTCATGTATATGATGATGATGGAAGTTGCATGGCAATATATCTCGGAATGGCTATGGAAATGCCATGATAGGTAGGTATGGTGGCTGTTTTGAGGAAGGTATATGGTGGGTTTATGGTACCGGTGAAAGTTGCGCGGTACTAGAGAGGCTAGCAATGGTGGAAGGGTGAGAGTGCGTATAATCCATGGACTCAACATTAGTCATAAAGAACTCACATACTTATTGCAAAAATCTATTAGTTATCGAAACAAAGTACTACGCGCATGCTCCTAGGGGGATAGTGTTGGGGAACGTAGCATAAATTCAAAATTTTCCTACGTGTCACCAAGATCTATCTATGGAGTCATCTAGCAACGAGGGAGGAGTGTATCTACATACCCTTGTAGATCGCGCGCGGAAGCGTTCAAGAGAACGGGGTTGATGGAGTCGTACTCGTCGTGATCCAAATCACCGATGATCCTAACGCCGAATGGACGGCACCTCCGCGTTCAACACACGTACGGAGCAGCGACATCTCCTCCTTCTTGATCCAGCAAGGGGGAAGGAGAGGTTGATGGAGATCCAGCAGCACGACGGCGTGGTGGTGGAAGTAGCGGGATTCCAACAGGGCTTCGCCAAGCGCTGCGGGAGGAGGGAGATGTGTCATGGGAGGGAGAGGGAGGCGCCAGGGCTCAGGTGTTGCTGCCCTCCCTTCCCCCCACTATATATAGGGCCAAGGGAGAGGGGGGCGCAGCCTTGGCCCTTCCTCCAAGGAAGGGTGCGGCCAGGGAGGAGTCCCTCCTCCCCAAGGCACCTCAGAGGTGCCTTCCCCCTTTAGGACTCTTCCTTCTCTCATCTCTTGGCGCATGGGCCTCTTGGGGCTGGTGCCCTTGGCCCATATAGGCCAAGGCGCACCCCCTACAGCCCATGTGGCCCCCCGGGGCAGGTGGCCCCACTCGGTGGACCCCCGGGACCCTTCCGGTGGTCCCGGTACAATACCCGTGACCCCGAAACTTGTCCCGATGGCCGAAATAGCACTTCCTATATATAATTCTTTACCTCCGGACCATTCCGGAACTCTTCGTGACGTCCGGGATCTCATCTGGGACTCCGAACAACTTTCGGGTTACCGCATACTAATATCTCTATAACCCTAGCGTCACCGAACCTTAAGTGTGTAGACCCTATGGGTTCGGGAGACATGCAGACATGACCGAGATGACTCTCTGGTCAATAACCAACAGCGGGATCTGGATACCCATGTTGGCTCCCACATGTTCCACGATGATCTCATCGGATGAACCACGATGTCAAGGACTTAATCAATCCCGTATACAATTCCCTTTGTCTAGCGGTACGATACTTGCCCGAGATTCGATCGTCGGTATCCCGATACCTTGTTCAATCTCGTTACTGACAAGTCTCTTTACTCGTTCCGTAACACATCATCCCTTGATCAACTCCTTGATCACATTGTGCACATTATGATGATGTCCTACTGAGTGGGCCCAGAGATACCTCTCCGTTTACACGGAGTGACAAATCCCAGTCTCGATTCGTGCCAACCCAACAGACACTTTCGGAGATACCCGTAGTGTACCTTTATGGCCACCCAGTTACGTTGTGACGTTTGGCACACCCAAAGCATTCCTACGGTATCCGGGAGTTGCACAATCTCATGGTCTAAGGAAATGATACTTGACATTAGAAAAGCTTTAGCATACGAACTACACGATCTTTGTGCTAGGCTTAGGATTGGGTCTTGTCCATCACATCATTCTCCTAATGATGTGATCCCGTTATCAATGACATCCAATGTCCATGGTCAGGAAACCGTAACCATCTATTGATCAACGAGCTAGTCAACTAGAGGCTTACTACGGACATGGTGTTGTCTATGTATCCACACATGTATCTGAGTTTCCTATCAATACAATTATAGCATGGATAATAAACGATTATCATGAACAAGGAAATATAATAATAACTAATTTATTATTGCCACTAGGGCATATTTCCAACAGTCTCCCACTTGCACTAGAGTCAATAATCTAGTTTACATCGCCATGTGATTAACACTCACAGGTCACATCGCCATGTGACCAACATCCAAAGAGTTTACTAGAGTCAATAATCTAGTTCACATCACTGTGTGATTAACACTCAATGAGTTCTGGGTTTGATCATGTTGCTTGTGAGAGAGGTTTTAGTCAACGGGCCTGAACCTTTCAGATCCGTGTGTGCTTTACAAATCTCTATGTCATCTCCTAGATGTAGCTACCACGTTCTATTTGGAGCTATTCCAAATAACTGTTCTACTTTACTGAAAACAAGGCTTTCAGTCATCTTGCCCATGTGGTATGATTTGCATGTCTCAAGTGATTCAAAATCAAGTGAGTCCAAACGGTCCATTTGCATGGAGTTTCTTCATGCATATACACCAATAGACATGGTTCACATGTCTCAAACTTTTCAAAAACGAGTGAGCCCAAAGATCCATCAACATGGAGCTTCTTCATGCGTTTTATACCGATATGACTTACGTGGCAGTGCCACAAGTAGGTGGTACTATCATTACTATCTTTTGGCATGAACATGTGTATCACTACGATCGAGATTCAATGAACCATTCATTTTAGGTGCAAGACCATTGAAGGTATTATTCAAATAAACAGAGTAACCATTATTCTCCTTAAATGAATAACCGTATTGCGATAGACATAATCCAATCATGTCTATGCTCAACGCAAACACCAATCTCGATGGTAGAGGGAGCGTGCGATGCTTGATCATATCAACATTGGAAACACTTCCAACACATATCGTCAGCTCACCTTTAGCTAGTCTCCGTTTATTGCGTAGCTTTTATTTCGAGTTACTAACACTTAGCAACCGAACCGGTATCTAATACCCTGGTGCTACTAGGAGTACTAGTAAAGTACACATCAACACAATGTATATCCAATATACTTCTATCGACCTTGCCAGCCTTCTCATCTACCAAGTATCTAGGGTAATTCTGCTCCAGTGGCTGTTCCCCTTATTACAGAAGCACTTAGTCTCGGGTTTGGGTTCAACCTTGGGTTTCTTCACTAGAGCAGCAGTTGAATTGCCGTTTCATGAAGTATCCCTTCGTGTCCTTGCCCTTCTTGAAACTAGTGGTTTCACCAACCATCAACAATTGATGCTCCTTCTTGATTTCTACTTTTGTGGTGTCAAACATCGCGAATAACTCAAGGATCATCATATATGTCCCTGATATATTATAGTTCATCACGAAGCTCAAGCAGCTTGGTGGTAATGACTTCGGAGAACCATCACTATTTCATCTGAAAGATCAACTCCCACTCGATTCAAGCGATTGTTGTACTCAGACAATCTGAGCACAAGTTCAACAATTGAGCTTTTCTCCCTTAGTTTGCAGGCTAAGAAAATCGTCGGAGGTCTTATACCTCTTGACGTGGGCACGAGCCTGAAATCCCAATTTCAGCCCTCGAAACATCTCATATGTTTCGCGACGTTTCAAAATGTCTTCGGTGCCTCAACTCTAAACCGTTTAACTGAACTATCACGTAGTTATCAAAAATGTGTATGTCAGATGTTCGCAACATCCACAAACAACGTTCGAGGTTTAGCACACTGAGCGGTGCATTAAGGACATAAGCCTTCTATGAAGCAATGAGGACAATCCTCAGTTTACGGACCTAGTCCGCATAATTGCTACTATCAACTTTCAACTAAATTTTCTCTAGGAACATATCTAAACAGTAGAACTGAAGCGCGAGCTACGACATAATTTGCGAAGACCTTTTGACTATGTTCAGGATAATTAAGTTCATCTTATGAACTCCCACTCAGATAGACATCCCTCTAGTCATCTAAGTGATTATATGATCCGAGTCAACTAGGCCGTGTCCGATCATCACGTGAGACGGACTAGTCATCATCGGTGAACATCATCATGTTGATCGTATCTACCATACGACTCATGCTCGACCTTTCGGTCTCTTGTGTTCCGAGGCCATGTTTGTACATGCTAGGCTCGTCAAGTTAACCCTAAGTGTTTTGCATGTGTAAAACTGTCTTACACCCGTTGTATGTGAACGTAAGGATCTATCACACCCGATCATCACGTGGTGCTTCGAAACGACGAACTTTAGCAACGGTGCACAGTTAGGGGAGAACACTTCTTGAAATTGTTGTAAGGGATCATCTTATTTACTACCGTCGTTCTAAGCAAATAAGATGTATAAACATGATAAACATCACATGCAATCAAATAGTAGTGACATGATATGGCCAATATCATATTGCTCCTTTTGATCTTCATCTTCGGGGCTCCATGATCATCATCGTCACCGGCATGACACCACGATCTCCATCATCATGATCTCCATCATCGTGTCTCCATGAAGTTGCCTCGCCAACTATTACTTCTACTACTACAGCTAACGGTTAGCAATAAAGTAAAGTAATTACATGACGTTTATGTTGACACGCAGGTCATAAATAAATTAAGACAACTCCTATGGCTCCTGCCGGTTGTCATACTCATCGACATGCAAGTCGTGATTCCTATTACAAGAACATGATCATCTCATACATCACATATATCATTCATCACATCCTTTGGCCATATCACATCACATAGCATACCCTGCAAAAACAAGTTAGACGTCCTCTAATTGTTGTTTGCATGTTTTACGTGGCTGCTATGGGTTTCTAGCAAGAACGTTTCTTACCTACGCAAAAACCACAACGGGATATGCCAATTGCTATTTACCCTTCATAAGGACCCTTTTCATCGAATCCGATCCGACTAAAGTGGGAGAGACAGACACCCGCCAGCCACCTTATGCAACTAGTGCATGTTTGTCGGTGGAACCGGTCTCACGTAAGCATACGTGTAAGGTTGGTCCGGGCCACTTCATCCCACAATACCGCCGAATCAAGATTGGACTAGTAACGGTAAGCATATTGAACAAAATCAACGCCCACAACTACTTTGTGTTCTACTCGTGCATAGTAACTACGCATAGACCTAGCTCATGATGCCACTGTTGGGGAACGTAACATAAATTCAAAATTTTCCTACGTGTCACCAAGATCTATCTATGGAGTCATCTAGCAACGAGGGAGGAGTGGATCTACATACCCTTGTAGATCGCGCGCGGAAGCGTTCAAGAGAACGGGGTTGATGGAGTCGTACTCGTCGTGATCCAAATCACCGATGATCCTAGCGCCGAACGGACGGCACCTCCGCATTCAACACACGTACGGAGCAGCGACATCTCCTCCTTCCTGATCCAGCAAGGGGGAAGGAGAGGTTAATGGAGATCCAGCAGCATGACGGCGTGGTGGTGGAAGTAGCGGGATTCCAATAGGGCTTCGCCAAGCACTGCGGGAGGAGGGAGATGTGTCATGGGAGGGAGAGGGAGGCGCCAGGGCTCAGGTGTTGCTGCCCTCCCTTCCCCCCACTATATATAGGGCCAAGGGAGAGGGGGGGCGCAGCCTTGGCCCTTCCTCCAAGGAAGGGTGCGGCCAGGGAGGAGTCCCTCCTCCCCAAGGCACCTCGGAGGTGCCTTCCCCCTTTAGGACTCTTCCTTCTCTCATCTCTTGGCGCATGGGCCTCTTGGGGCTGGTGCCCTTGGCCCATATAGGCCAAGGCGCACCCCCTACAGCCCATGTGGCCCCCCGGGGCAGGTGGCCCCACTCGGTGGACCCCCGGGACCCTTCCGGTGGTCCCGGTACAATACCGGTGACCCCGAAACTTGTCCCGATGGCCGAAATAGCACTTCCTATATATAATTCTTTACCTCCGGACCATTCCGGAACTCCTCGTGATGTCCGGGATCTCATACGGGACTCCAAACAACTTTCGGGTTACCGCATACTAATATCTCTATAACCCTAGCATCACCGAACCTTAAGTGTGTAGACCCTATGGGTTCGGGAGACATGCAGACATGACCGAGATGACTCTCTGGTCAATAACCAACAACGGGATCTGGATACCCATGTTTTCTCCCACATGTTCCACGATGATCTCATCGGATGAACCACGATGTCAAGGACTTAATCAATCCCGTATACAATTCCCTTTGTCTAGCGGTACGATACTTGCCCGAGATTCGATCGTCGGTATCCCGATACCTTGTTCAATCTCGTTACCGGCAAGTCTCTTTACTCGTTCCGTAACACATCATCCCGTGATCAACTCCTTGATCACATTGTGCACATTATGATGATGTCCTACCGAGTGGGTCCAGAGATACCTCTCCGTTTACACGGAGTGACAAATCCCAGTCTCGATTCGTGCCAACCCAACAGACACTTTCGGAGATACCCGTAGTGTACCTTTATGGCCACCCAGTTACGTTGTGACGTTTGGCACACCCAAAGCATTCCTACGGTATCCGGGAGTTGCACAATCTCATGGTCTAAGGAAATGATACTTGACATTAGAAAAGCTTTAGCATACGAACTACACGATCTTTGTGCTAGGCTTAGGATTGGGTCTTGTCCATCACATCATTCTCCTAATGATGTGATCCCGTTATCAATGACATCCAATGTCCATGGTCAGAAAACCGTAACCATCTATTGATCAACGAGCTAGTCAACTAGAGGCTTACTAGGGACATGGTGTTGTCTATGTATCCACACATGTATCTGAGTTTCCTATCAATACAATTATAGCATGGATAATAAATGATTATCATGAACAAGGAAATATAATAATAACTAATTTATTATTGCCTCTAGGGCATATTTCCAACAGATAGATTGGTAGGAAAAGACCATCGCTCGTCCCCAACCACCACTCATAAGGAAGACAATCAATAAATAAATCATGCTCCAACTTCGTCACATAACGGTTCACCATACGTTCATGCTACGGGAATCACAAACTTCAACACAAGTACTTCTACAATCCACAACTACCCACTAGCATGACTCTAATATCACCATCTTTATATCGCAAAACTATTGCAAAGAATCAAACATATCATATTCAGCGATCTACAAGTTTATGTAGGATTTTATGACTAACCATGTGAATGACCAATTCCTGTCATCTCTCTAAATAGATATAAGTGAAGCAAGAGAGTTCAATTCTTTCAACAAAAGATATGCCCATGCTCTCACAAATATAAGTGAAGCAAAAGAGCATTCTACAAATGGCGGTTTTCTATGTAAAGAGAAACAGGCAATCCAAACTTCAAATGATATAAGTGAAGCACATGAAGCATTCTATAAAGCCATACTCAAAAGATATAAGTGAAGTGCATAGAGAATTCTATAAATCAACCAAGGACTATCTCATACCTGCATGGTGCATAAAAGAAAAATGAAAACTAAATGCAAAAGACGCTCCAAGATTGCACATATCGCATGAATGAAACGAATCCGAAAACATACCGATACTTGTTGAAGAAAGAGGGGATGCCTTCCGGGGCATCCCCAAGATTAGACGCGTGAGTCTCCTTGAATATTTACTTGGGGTGCCTTGGGCATCCCCAAGCTTGAGCTCTTGCCTCTCTTCCTTCTTCTCACATCGAGACCTTCTCGATCATTGAACACTTCATCCACACAAAACTTCAACAGAAAATTCGGTAAGATCCGTTAGTATAATAAAGCAAATCACTACTCTAAGTACTGTTGCAAACCAATTCACATTTTGTTTTTTCATTGTGTCTACTGTAATATAACTTTTACATGGCTTAATCCACTGGTATAAATCGATAGTTTCGTCAAAACAAGCAAACTATGCATCAAAAACAGAATCTGTCTAAAACAGAACAGTCTGTAACAATATGAACATTCACCATACTTCTGATACTTTAAAAATTCTACCAAAATTAGGAAAAATAAATAGTTTGTATAGGAATACAGTGCAAAAAGAATCAGAACCATTTGACGTTCCAACTAAAAATGTAAAATCGTGCACTACAGAAAAAGTTTTTGTCCTGCACCGTACAAACCATCAAGCAAATGTAAACATCCTAAAGGCAAACCTTGGCACATTATTTTTATTTATAAACTTTATAAAAGCACACAACATAAAAAAATGACTCTCTAAAACTTACGGGTTGTCTCCCTGGCAGCGCTTTCTTTAAAGCCATTAAGCTAGGCATATAGTGCTCAAGTAATGAATCCACCCGGATCCCAAGGTATATCAAAGTCAATTTTAATTAACAATGATTCGTAATTTAGTAGTGAGCACAAAGTAACATATATCATACAACAACGAAGTCTAACTCTCTTCCTATGCATCAGCATGTCATAGAAGAACAATTCATGCACACATAGTAAAGGCCAATGCATAGTATAAACAGTTTCTTGCAATTTTATCATATTGGAAACATAGAGAGGTGGAGATATAGTTCCTCTCTCATAATAATTGCAAGTAGGAGCAGCAAGCACATGCATATTATATTCATCAAAATCATCATGTGCAACGGTAAAAGGCAACCCATCAATATATTCCTTAATAAGAGCAAACTTCTCCGATATAGTGTAGTTTGGAGAATTCAAAAAGATAATAGGACTATCATGTGTGGGTGCAATAGCAACAATTTCATGTTTAACATAAGGAACTATAGCAAGTTCATCTCCATAAGCATAATTTATATTGGCATCTTGGCCACAAGCATAGCAAGCATCATCAAAAAGGGATATTTCAAAAGAATCAACGGGATCATAACAATCATCATAGCAATCATCCTCCGGTAAGCACGAAGGGAAATTAAACAATGTATGAGTTGAAGAGTTACTATCATTAGAATGTGGGCACGGGTAGCTAACCCGCTCTTCCTCCTTTTGTTCTTCGCTCTCCTCATCATCTTTTTCATCCAATGAGCTCACATTTTTACCAATTTCTTCTTCCATAGACTCCTGCAAAATATTAGTCTCTTCTTGGACAGCGGAGTAGTCCTCAATATATGGTTCAACATAGGCATTAGAAGCATAATTATCATAGCAATATTTAAGTATGGCAAAATTTTCAGATTTGTAAAGAGTAGCATCATACTTTTCAAACAAAGAAGCAATTTCGTAAGCACCCTTAAAAGCAATAAATTCTTCAATTTGTTGAACATCATAGTAATTATAAACACCCTTAGCATGCGAAGATATGATTCCATTATCACTAAACTCACATTGATAGGGAAGGTGTTTCTTAGGGTTTTCAGAATAATAAGTAAAACCATATATTTCACATAAATTCCAAGCATAGCATTGCAAATGATGAATTTGACCCAGTAAAATTTTCCCTTTTTCAGATATTCGGTGTCGCACATAACAATCATGCTCATCTAAAGATTTATCCTCAACTAAGATAGTTGGGGTTTCAACACGAGCACATAGGGATCGAAAATGATCCAAGTAATAAGCTTCAGCAGTGTGATAGATTTTGAGTGGTTCTTCAACCATTGGTTTAGTAGGTACAACTAATTTTTTTGGTATTTTGCGTTTCCTACCCATAACTAAAGATAGAAAACAACTAAGAACAACAAATAAAAATTACTTAGTGATAAAGCAAACAAGCACACACGAGAATATTCACCCCACGCTATTGCTCCCCGGCAACAGCGCCACAAAAAGGTCTTGATAACCCACAAGTATAGGGGATCACAACAGTTTTCGATAAGTAAGAGTGTCGAACCCAAAGAGGATCTAAAGCTAGAACAAATATTCCCACAAGTTCTATCGACCACCGATACAACTCTACGCACGCTTGACGTTCGCTTTCCCTAGAACAAGTATGAAACTAGAAGTACTTTGTAGGTGTTGTCGGATAGGTTTGCAGGATAATAAAGAGTACGTAAATAAAAAGTAGGGGATGTTTAGATAAAGAAACAATAAAGTAAATATAGTGAGAGTGGAAAAGTGGTGGTAGGAGTTGCGAAATTGCCCCTAAGCAATTGACTACTTTACTAGACCGATAGCAAGTATTATGTGGGAGAGGCCACTGCTAGCATGTCATCCCTGACTTGGAATTCTATGCACTTATGATTGGAACTATTAGCAAGCATCCGCAACTACTAATTTTCATTAAGGTAAAACCCAACCATAGCATTAAGGTATATTGGTCCCCCTTCAATCCCGTATGCATCAATTTCTATGCTAGGTTGAAGCTTCCGTCACTCTTGCCCTCCAATACATAGTCCTATCAACATACAACTAAGTCTAGGGTGTGATCCACGCGCGCAATCATATGACGGGCACCAAAGGACAGCAACATAACCACAAGCAAATTAAATCAATCATAGCAATTCATCAACCACCGATAGGACAACAAAAATCTACTCAGACATCATAGGATGGCAACACATCACTGGATAATAATATGAAGCATAAAGCACCATGTTCAAGTAGAGGGTACAACGGGTTGCGGGAGAGTGGACCGCTGTAGATAGAGGGGGAAGGTGATGGAGATATTGGTGAAGATGGCGGAGCTGTTGGTGTAGATCGCGGTGATGATGATGGCCCCCGGTGGCACTCCGGTACCACCGGAAGCGAGGGGGAGAGAGCCCCCCTCCTTCTTGTTCTTCCTTGACCTCCTCCCTAGATGGGAGAAGGGTTTCCCCTTTGGTACATGGTCTCCATGGCGTGGGAGGGGCGAGAGCCCCTCTGAGATTGGATCTGTCTCTTTGTCTCTCTCTGTTTCTACGTTCTAAGATTCTTCCCTTTCACCGTTTCTTATATTCCCGGAGATCCGTAACTCCGATTGGGCTGAAATTTTAACACGATCTCTATCCGGATATTAGCTTTCTTGCAGCGAAAGAAGGGCACCAACTGCCTTACGGGTGGCCCATGAGGGTCAGGGGCGCGCCTAGGGGGGCAGGCGCGCCCCCTGCCTCGTGGCCACCCCGGGCACCGTCTCGCGTGGATTTTTCTTCCCAAAAATCATATATATTCCAAAAAAATCTCCGTCCGTTTTTATCCCGTTTGGACTCCGTTTGATATGGATATTCTGCGAAGCAAAAAACATGCAACAAACAGGAACTGGCACTGGGCACTGGATCAATATGTTAGTCCCAAAAATAGTATAAAAAGTTGCCAAAAGTATATGAAAGTTGAATAGTATTGGCATGGAACAATAAAAAATTATAGATACGACGGAGACGTATCACATCGCAGCGTCTCCGGAGCGTTTCAGCGGTGTGTTTCTCCTGAAGAAGGCCAAGAAATACTTCGTGGGATCCATGAAGGCGATTGTGGTCATCACGCCGGGTCAAAATCCCTTGTGGCCAAGGATTTTCGTCATGGTTTTTACTGGTTAACGGCTCATGCCGATGCAGAAGATCTGGTCAGTAGGTGTGATGGATGTCAAAAATTCGCATGGCAAGCACATGTGCCGGCTCAAGAGTTGCCGATGATTCCAATCTCCTGGCCGTTTGCGGTCTGGGGGCTTGACATGGTTGGACCTTTCAAAAGGTCTAAGGATAAAAAGACACATCTTTTAGTGGCAGTTGACAAATTCACAAAGTGGGTTGAGGCAGAGCCAGTGAGTAAATGTGATGCAGCCACGGCGGTTCAGTTCATGAAAAAGGTGATTTTTCGTTTTGGTTTTCCACACAACATTATCACTGACAATGGTGTAAGTGCATCTAGTGCCACCCCTAGTTGGTTTTGGAGTATTGACGACAAACCTGGTTGAGTGACTAATGTGTTTGTGAGAATTGCAGGATAACACAGGTAGAAGTCCCTCATTGATTCGATTTTCCTACCAGAGATGACCCCTAAAAATGTGTGAAGACATTGAAGCCAAAGGTGGTATGTGAAGACATTCACATTGGAGACTATGACAAGAGAAGACATCGCGTGAAAACTATGGAGCGCGAAGACTTAGTTGTTTCATCGTTCTTTTTCTTCTTTGTTAAGTCATAGGAACCACCGTACTGTTAAGTGGGGTCCAAGAGAACCAGTCAGAATGACTGAAGTGATGCTTAACCAAAATCCTATGTCTTCGAGCGAAGACAATGAGAGCAAATCTTATCTAGAGCTGGATAAGTCAGCTTTGCTTGTAGCCCAAGTAAAGTTGCCGTGTGTGTTTGAAATCTGACCGTTGGAACACGTGTCAATCCCTTAGTGACCAAGGGTCATTTCGGACAAATCAGGTTGGGTTGCCTAGTTGCTATAAATAGCCCACCCCCTACAACCATAAACGGTTGGCTGCTCAGAGTTAGAGTACGGCTTTTGTCGTCTGAGAGCAACCCACCTCGAAGCCTTTGAGAGAGAATTCCTTGCGAGGATAAAGCCCTAAACACCCAGAGCCAAAGAGTGTTAGGCATCACTTAAGTCTTCCTGTCTATGTGATCTGAAGACTTATTACATTTGAGGACTGTGAATGCTCCAGCCGGTTAGGCGTCGCGTTCTGAGCATCCAAGAGTCATTGTGGATTGCCGGTGAACGAAGTCTGTGAAGGTTTGAAAGTCTACCTTGAAGACTTACCAGAGTGATTGGGCGAGGACTGGGTGTCCTTAGCTCAAGGGGAATAAGGTGAAGACACGGTCTTCTGAGTTGAATCTCAGCCTCCCTAACCAGACGTACAGTTGTCACAGCAACTGGAACTGGTCCAACAAATCATTGTCTTCAACGAGTCACTGGTTCTATCCTTCCCATCTCTTTATTTACAGTTGGTCCTTGTGAAGTCATTGCCAGTTTGCATTATCTTTTGTCATCACTTAGTGACTGCTTGCTCTGATTGGCTTCATACTATCTTCCTACCTAATCTATACTACCTAGCTGCTATTAGTCGTTGTGCTTTCACTTCATTGAATACTTGACTATAGCTTGCTTAGTGTAGTCTACCTTGCGTTGCACGGTAATAGGTTTATTTCTATCATTTGTCTTCGAAACTCCCATGTTTTGAAGACTTTCCTAAAAATCACCTATTTACCCCCTCTAGTCGATCACTAGCACTTTCAATTGGTATCAGAGCAAGGTACTCCCTTGTTCTGTGTGATTCGGTTTAACCACCTGGAGTTTTAGCTATGTCGACTGCAGGGATAATCAAAGTCTCCGCTGCGTGCCCAGTCTTCGATGGAACTGAATAACCCTACTGGAAGAATAAGATGCGCATGCATCTAGAAGCCATTGATGTCGACCTCTGGTATGTCGTCAAGAATGGCGTCCCCAAGGCTGGTGAAGGTTTCACCGCTGCTGATGTAAAGAAGTTCGTTCAACTGGATTCCACTGCCAAGAACATCATCTGTGGTCATCGGACCAAAGGACAGTATGGCCGTGTGAGTGCTCTGGAAACATCCAAGCTAGTCTGGGACTGGCTCTCCAAGGTCAACGAAGGCGTCTCAACCCAGAGAGATCAAAGAATCAGTGTCCTTCGCAACCTCTTCAACCGCTTCAAGAGAAACGGCAATGAGAATGTTCAGCTCACGTTTGATCGACTCACTGACATCACAAATGAGCTTCAAGCCCTCAGCGCTACTGAGATCACCAAGCATGAAGTCGTCAAGACACTCCTGAGATCACTTGACAACTCATTTGACACCCTAGCCCTGATGATTCAAGAACGCCCTGACTTCAAGACACTCGATCCGTCTGACATACTTGAAAGGCTCAACACACATGAGTTTCAGCTTTCTGAGAAAAGAGACATCTACGGTCCCAACTATGGGCGAACTCGTGCTTTGAAGGCAAAAGCTGTTTCCTCATCTGAAGAAGAATCTGATTGCAGTTCGGATGATCCTGAAGACATTGGAAAGGAGCTTGCTATGCTTGTGAAGAAGTTCCAGAAATTCACCAAGAAGAAAGGCTTCAGAAAGTCCTCACGATCCAGCTCAAGGAATGATGAAGCTTCTGCTCATGACTACAAGAAGAGAACATGCCACAAGTGCAAGAAACCTTGTCACTACATCTCTGAGTGTTCGCACTGGGACAATGAGAACAAGAAGAAGAGGAAGAGCAAGGAATATGATTTTGACAACAAGAAGAAGAAGAAATAGTCAAAGTCTTCTTCCAAGTCTTCATCAAAGTCTTCATCACACAAGAAGAGGTCATCTGGCAAGGCTCGTGCTTTTGTTGGCAAGGAAATGGATTCAGAGGAGGAGTCTGTTTCTGAGGAGGCGGAGGTGAAGTCTGAGGAGGAGTCCGATTCTGACGTTGCAAGTCTGGCTACAGCCTACATTGCCAAGTCCATCTTCAACATTGAAAACAATGACTTCATCACCGACGCCGATGCTAATGACAAGGACAACTCCGCTCCCACCTACTGCTTCATGGCACGCGGTGCCAAGGTAAACTCACGCACTACTCACTATCAAACATCCAGTGAAGATGACTCTGATTGTGGTTCCAAACCCAGCTACAAAACACTTGCTAAAATTGCAACTGAACAACAGAAAGCTATGGAACATATTCAAAAACTGTTAGACAAAAGCGATGACCTGTTAGACGCTGAAATGACTTGATCTCAGTCCTTAATTAAAGACATAAAAAATCTTCATGTTAAGTATGAGGAACTTGAAAGTCGTCATGAAACGCTCTCAACAACTCATGAAAAGCTTTCCTATGATTATATTTAGAGGAAGCGAGATCTTGAGAAATTGAGAGCGGCTCATGAAGATCTTCAAAAGGAAAACGAGTCACTTCGCGCCAAATAGATCAGTTCCGCTCAGGAAGGATTTGAACCACCATGTCTTAAATGCATTGAGCGTGACAACGCTACTTCTGTTGTTGGATGTTCTACTGCTGCTACTATTGCAATATCTTCAACTGTTGATGTGGTAACTAACCCCTCTGTTGAGGATACCACTGCTATTGCTGATGAAATGTTAGGTTGAAGACATTGCTTGAAACAGTCTCAAAGGGCATCAGACACTATGTGATGTCCTCAAAAGGCAGATCCTGAACCGAAACCCTAGGAAAGAGGGTCTTGGGTTCGAAAGGAAAATGAATGTTGATGGCTCTTACTAGAAACCTGAGCAGTACCCCAAAACCACATGGGTTGCTGCAAAGGAACCTTCAGTGGATCCATCCACACTGTCTGGCTTCACTTGTGCTAACCCATTGTTATTGATGAATCCTTCGATGCAAACTATAAACTGTTTAAGAATCAGAATGGTGAAGTGTTTGCCAGGTATATTGGTACTAACTGCAGGAATGGACCACCTATGAAGAAAGTCTGGGTGCCGAAAAAGTGGTTGGAGAATCTTCCTGTGAATGTCGTCATGACACCACAAGTGAAGAAGACAAACCCCAGACCACAGGCTTCATATGGTCCAAAGGCTTCATACAGACAAAGGACTCACCTGAGTCGCACTAACGCAAATGTTTTGAAGTGAAACCATACTCAGGCCTATGAATATGAGCGCGTTTCATCAAACCACCATGTTCATAAGACCAAGAACTATTCTGCTTATTCTTATGAGTACTATTGTCCACCTGCAAGACTATTTGCTAGGGCTTCAAAGCCAAAGTTCTCAGATGCTGCACTTAGACACATTGCTTCGAAGACACCCTTGAAGATGTGGGTGGCTAAGAAAGCTTAACTCTCTTTTGCAGGGAAGGGTCTCCAGCTGAAAATCAAATTCGTCTGAAGCTATTGCTGGGGACGTTAAGCATCTTGTAGGGTGCAAGATCAAATGCCCAAATGGTCTTATTATGTATTCTGTTCCTGAATCGCTTGCTACTTGCCCTATCAGTCCTAACCTCGATCTAAGCTTTCATAATCCACTTGCTCGTCAAATGTTTATGCTTCACAATTCTCTTCGTGAAGCCTATCCCCCTAACTGCACTGTAGGGTATGACACCAGCTGCTTCAGAATGGATTATTTATAGTGGGTGTACTAATCACATAACTGGCAAGCGAAGTCTTCTCATGGACTCAACTTTACGTCCATCTGACAAGAGTCACATCACATTTGCTGATACTGGTAAAAGCAAGGTATTGGGTCTAGGTAGAGTTGCAATCTCAAGGGATCAACACATGGATAAAGTGATGCTTGTTGAATCCCTTGGTTTCAACTTAATGTCTGTCTCAATGCTTTGCGATTTAAACATGATTGTGATATTTGGAAGATATCATTGCCTTGTTCTAATGGAATCTGACAAGTCTCTAGTCTTTGAAGGGTATCGGAAAGATGATTTGACGTGGTAGATTTCTCAGCAGGACCACAACTTATCGTATGTCTTCTAGCAAAAGCTTCAGAATGCTGGCTCTGGCATCGGAGGCTAGGACATGCTAGCATGAGGAACTTACACACTCTTGCAAAGAAGAAACATGTCATAGGCATCGAGGGCGTCAAGTTCAAGAAGGATAACTTATGCGGTGCCTGTGAAGCAGGAAAGATGACGAGGGCCAAGCATCCCTCGAAGACAATCATGACAATAACTCAACCCTTCGAACTGCTCCACATGGACCTCTTCGGTCCCACTCACTACTCAACTCTTACTACTACTGCTTGTCTCTATGGCTTCGTCATTGTTGATGATTATTCAAGATATACTTGGGTGCATATAATCCTCTACAAGACTGAAGTGCAGGATGTCTTCAGACGCTTCGCCAATCGAGCCATGAACAACTATGGCGTCAAGATCAAGCACATCAGAAGTGACAATGGCACTGAATTCAAGAACACTAGCCTTGACACTTATCTTGATACTTTGGGCATCACTCATGAATTCTCAGCTCCGTACACGCCGCAGCAGAATGGCGTCGTGGAACGCAAGAACGGAACACTTATCGAGATGGCCCGGACGATGCTCGATGAATACAAGACTCCAAGAAAGTTCTGGCCTGAAGCCATTGATACTGCATGCCACATCATCAACCATGTTTATCTTCACAAGCTTATGAACAAAACATCCTATGAGCTCCTTACTGGTAAGAAGCCAAACGTCAGTTACTTCAGAGTATTTGGTGCCAGGTGCTGGATCAAGGATCCACATCACACTTCAAAATTTGCACCGAAAGCACATGAAGGTTTTATGCTTGGATACGGAAAGGACTCGCACTCCTACAGAGTCTTCAACCTCTTTCACTATAAAGTGGTTGAAATTGTGGATGTGCGGTTCGATGAGACTAACGGCTCGCAAAGAGAGCACCTGCCAAATGTGCTAGATGAAGTTCCATCCAGTGAAACCATCAAGCTTATGGGAACTGGAGAAATCATACCGTCTGAAGCTCAGCCTGAAGAGGAACTCATCATCTCTGCACCTGATCAACCTGAAGACAATGCCCAGCCTGAAGACAATCCCTCTAACGATGACAATGATCAGCAAGAGCAAAATCTTCGTCCTATTCATCCTCGTGTTGCAAATGAAGTACAGATTGAGAGAATAATTGATAGCATCAATGCACTAGGTCCACTCACTCGTTCAAGGGCAACACAGCTAGCAAATTTCTATGGGCACTTCGCATTCGTCTCAATATCTGAACCCAAGAAAATTGATGAAGCCTTCATGGAACCTGAATGGATTCAAGCTATGCAAGAAGAGCTTCAACAGTTTGAGTTGAATAATGTATGTGAACTGGTCAAGCGTCCCAATCCTCGTAAGCACAATATCATAGGCACTAAATGGATATATCGCAACAAGCAAGATGAGCATCGTCAAGTTGTCAGAAACAAAGCTTGTCTCGTTGCTCAAGGATACACTCAAGTTGAAGGAATTGACTTTGATGAAACATTTGCTCCTGTGGCCAGGCTTGAAGCCATCCGCATACAGCTGGCCTATGCAAATCATCATAACATTCTTCTGTATCAAATGGATGTGAAGAGCGCCTTTCTCAATGGCAAGATTGAAGAAGAAGTGTATGTTGCACAACCGCCTGGCTTTGAAGATCCAAAACATCCTGACATGGTTTACAAGCTCAACAAGGCACTGTATGGCCTTAAACAAGCCCCTTGAGCTTGGTATGACACACTCAAAGACTTCCTGAAGAGCAAAGGCTTCAAACCTGGTTCCATGGATCCCACTCTCTTCATGAAGACATATGATGGTGAACTGTTTGTGTGCCAAATATATGTGGATGACATTATCTTCGGCTGCACTAACCAGAAATATAGTGATGAGTTTGGATATATGATGCAAGAGCAATATCAGATGTCCATGATGGGTGAGCTGAAGTTCTTCATTGGTCTTCAAATACGACAGCAACGCAACGACATCTTCATATCTCAAGAGAAATACCTAAAAGATTGCTTGAAGAAGTTTGGAATGCAAGACTACAAAGGCTACACGACGCCAATGCCAGCTAAACACCATCTGGGTCCCGACGACAATGGTAAAGAGTTCAATCAAAAGGTATACCGCTCCATGATTGGTTCTTTGCTTTATTTATGTGCATCTAGGCCAGATATCATGCTTAGTGTTTGCGTGTGTGCCCGATTCCAAGCGGCACCAAAGGAATCGCATCACTTAGCTGTGAAGCGAATTCTTCGATATTTGGCTCACACCCAAACACTAGGATTATGGTATCCAAAGGGCTCAGAGTTTGATCTAGTTGGATTCTCGGATGCTGATTATGCTGGTGACAAAGTGGATCGCAAGTCTACATCAGGCACGTATCACTTTCTGGGACGATCACTTGTATGTTGGTCTTCAAAGAAGTAGAACTGTGTATCTCTCTCCACTGCTGAAACTGAATACATTGCTGCTGGATCTTGCTGCGCTCAGCTTTTATGGATGAAGCAAACACTCAAGGACTATGGCATTCATCTGAAGTAAGTGCCACTCTACTACGACAACGAAAGCGCCATCAAGATTGCTAACAACCCAGTTCAGCACTCGAAGACAAAGCACATTGAAATTCGTCATCACTTTCTCAGAGATCATGTCATGAAGGAAGATATTGATATCATACACGTCAACACTGAAGAGCAACTGGCAGATATCTTCACAAAGCCCTTTGATGAGAAGAGGTTTTGCAAGTTACGGTGTGAGCTAAATATCTTGGAATCCTCAAATGTCCTATGATCAGGCACACATCCTAACACTTATGCATGTTGATGACTTAGATGTGCAACAGACGAAGTAACGTATGTCTTCAATCAATGAAGACTTTCATTCTGAGTGTGAATACATTAACGTGGAATTTAACTTTGGAGTGCCACGATAATTGTGCGCCGTGTCTGGGTCTAATACTTCCTATACGGTGGGTAATGCCACCACCAAATTCTTCCCTAAGAAGTGTTTCTCACATGGCGTTACATTTGCAAAGTCTTCACCTTTTGTCCTTTTTTCCAGTGTTAACATGGCTTCATGTTTATCTTCGACATACTGATTTGGTTTCTGTCCTCTACAGCATTCACTTATAGCTATGGCTTCGTGCTGAATCTTTTGAACTAAGTGAATGTGATCGGACCCTAACCCCTCTATGCTTCTTTCCTAAGTCTATCTATCCAAATCATATGCATTCTATTGACACTATCAAAATGTCTTCTCTGCGTTCTTGTCAGAAGAAGACACAAAGACAAACATTAATCCGTTTTCAAAGCAAAATCCTTCCACCTGAAACCTGGAGAAGTGGGAACGACCACCCGACAATCCAGGCATGCGTGGGAACGTGGAACAACCTCCAATGTGTTGCATGATAGCCACGTGTCCTTCAGATGTGAACCGCTAGGGGCACCTATGTAATAACACTATGCCGTCCCTGTCCCTATAAATACACGCCTCACCCCAGTCATTATCTCTTCTTCCACTCTCGCACAAACCCTAGCGCCACCGCTAGCCCTCGACGATGCTGGCGACGAAGCGCTTAGCTGCCGTGACCTCACCGACGCTGTCCTCATGCCGGCCGCGGACATCGTCTTCTCCGCCGTCGCCGTAGGTGTCCTCCGTCGCCAAGTTAGGGCACGGAAGATTGAACTGCTCGGCCTCCTCTCCCACTCCGTCTAGCAGTTCCTCGTGTGGTAAATAAAACCTCCTTTTTATAGTCCTTTTGATCCGATAGATTCATCCTTTTCAACCACAAGTAGTTTCTGTTCACACAAGTTGGATCTATCTCATACTGCATCTCATAACATGCCTAGTATATTCACTTATGATTCACAAAGTAGTTAGATTCATCACTTGTACTTATTCGTGGATTCGTACAAATCTGGAACCAGCTCTCTACCTATGAGTGAATGTCTTCGCACTATGAGGTCAATGTCTTCTAAACTGATTTATCTTCAAAAATCTTCTGAGAATGCATATGACCTCTTCCCCTTCCCTCGCACCTTTAATGCTGTCACAGGTACATGTCCATGGGAGAATCCCTTGGTTCTCACAGTCTGCATTCATTTGCAGAGTTCTTACAACATCATATAAATTCTCCTGAAGCCAGTTCTTGTTGTTGGAAATATGCCCTAGAGGCAATAATAAAAGCATTATTATTATATTTCCTTATTCATGATAATTGTCTTTATTCATGCTATAATTTTGTTATCCGGAAATCGTAATACATGTGTGAATAAAAGACACCAACATGTCCCTAGTAAGCCTCTAGTTGACTAGCTCGTTGATCAACAGATAGTCATGGTTTCCTGACTATGGACACTGGATGTCATTGATAACGAGATCACATCATTAGGAGAATGATGTGATGGACAAGACCCAATCCTAAACATAGCATAAGACCGTATAGTTCGTTTGCTAGAGTTTTCCAATGTCAAGTATCTTTTCCTTAGACCATGAGATCGTGTAACTCCCGGATACCGTAGGAGTGCTTTGGGTGTGCCAAATGTCACAACATAACTGGGTGACTATAAAGGTATACTACGGGTATCTCCAAAAGTGTCTGTTGGGTTGACACGGATCAAGACTGGGATTTGTCACTCCGTATGACGGAGAGGTATCACTGGGCCCACTCGGTAATGCATCATCAAAATGAGCTCAAAGTGACCAAGTGTCTGGTCACGGGATCATGCATTACGGTACGAGTAAAGTGACTTGCCGGTAACGAGATTGAACGAGGTATTGGGATACCGACGATCGAATCTCGGGCAAGTAACATACCGATTGACGAAGGGAATTGTATACGGGGTTGCTTGAATCCTCGACATAGTGGTTCATCCGATGAGATCATCGAGGAGCATGTGGGAGCCAACATGGGTATCCAGATCCCGCTGTTGGTTATTGACCAGAGAGCGATCTCGGTCATGTCTACATGTCTCCCGAACCCGTAGGGTCTACACACTTAAGGTTCGGTGACGCTAGGGTTGTAGGGATATGTATATGCAGTAACCCGAATGTTGTTCGGAGTCCCGAATGAGATCCCGGACGTCACGAGGAGTTCCGGAATGGTTCGGAGGTAAATAATTATATATAGGAAGTGCTATTTCAGCCATCGGGACAAGTTTCGGGGTCACCGGTATTGTACCGGGACCACCGGAAGGGTCCCGGGGGTCCACCGGGTGGGGCCACCTATCCCGGAGGGCCCCATGGGCTGAAGTGGGAAGGGATCCAGCCCAAAGTGGGCTGGGGCGCCACTTCCCCCTAGGGCCCATGTGCCTAGGGTGGGGGAAACCCTAAAGGAAGAGTCCTAGGAGGGGAAGGCACCTCCTAGGTGCCTTGGGGAGGAGGGATTCCTCCCTTGGCTGCCGCCCCCCCTAGGAGATTGCATCTCCTAGGGACGGCGCCCCCCCTAGGCCCCCTATATATAGTGGGGGGAAGGGAGGACCTCTCACCCTTGCCTTTGGTGCCTCCCTCTCCCTCTCCAACACCTCCTCCTCCTCCATAGTGCTTGGCGAAGCCCTGCCGGAGTACTGCAGCTCCATCATTACCACGCCGTCGTGCTGTTGCTGGAGCCATCTTCCTCAACCTCTCCTTCCCCCTTGCTGGATCAAGAAGAAGGAGACGTTACGCTGACCGTACGTGTGTTGAACGCGGAGGTGCCGTCCGTTCGACGCTAGGATCTCCGGTGATTTGGATCACGTCGAGTACGCCTTCCTCATCCCCGTTCTTTGAACGCTTCCGCGCGTGATCTACAAAGGTATGTAGATGCAATCCGATCACTCGTTGCTAGACAAACTCCTAGATGGATCTTGGTGAAACCGTAGGAAATTTTTTGTTTTCTGCAACGTTCCCCAACAGTGGCATCATGAGCTAGGTCTATGCGTAGTTCTCTTGCATGAGTAGAACACAATTGGTTGTGGGCGTTGATGTTGTCAACTTTCTTGCCGCTACTAGTCTTATCTTGCTTCAACGGTATTGTGGGATGAAGTGGCCCGGACCAACCTTACACGTACGCTTACGTGAGACCGGTTCCACCGACTAACATGCACTAGTTGCATAAGGTGGCTGGCGGGTGTCTGTCTCTCCCACTTTAGTTGGAGCGGATTCGATGAAAAGGGTCCTTATGAAGGGTAAATAGAAGTTGAAAAATCACGTTGTGGCTTTCACGTAGGTAAGAAAACGTTCTTGCTAGAACCCTACTTCAGCCACGTAAAACTTGCAACAACAATTAGAGGACGTCTAACTTGTTTTTGCAGCAAGTGCTTTGTGATATGATATGGCCAAAGTTGTGATGAATGATGAATGATCTATATGTGATGTATGAGATGTTCATGCTATTGTAATAGGAATCACGACTTGCATGTCGATGAGTATGACAACCGGCAGGAGCCATAGGAGTTGTCTTTATTCTTTTATATGACCTGCGTGTCATCGAGAATCGCCATGTAAATTACTTTACTTTATTGCTAAACGCGTTAGCCATAGTAGTAGAAGTAATAGTTGGCGAGAAACTTCATGGAGACACGATGATGGAGATCATGATGATGGAGATCATGGTGTCAAGCCGGTGACAAGATGATCATGGAGCCCCAAGATGGAGATCAAAGGAGCTATGTGATATTGGCCATATCATGTCACGTTTATTATTTGATTGCATGTGATGTTTATCATGTTTTTGCATCTTGTTTACTTAGAACGACGGTAGTAAATAAGATGATCCCTCATAATAATTTCAAGAAAGTGTTCCCCCTAACTGTGCACCGTTGCGACAATTCGTTGTTTCGAAGCACCACGTGATGATCGGGTGTGATAGATTCTAACGTTCACATACAACGGGTGTAAGACAGATTTACACATGCAAACACTTAGGTTGACTTGACGAGCCTAGCATGTACAGACATGGCCTCGGAACACAGAAGACCGAAAGGTCGAGCATGAGTCGTATAGAAGATACGATCAACATGAAGATGTTCACCGACGTTGGCTAGTCCGTCTCACGTGATGATCGGACACGGCCTAGTTAACTCGGATCATGTTATACTTAGATTACAGGAGGGATGTTTATCTAAGTGGGAGTTCATTGAATAATTTGATTAGATGAACTTAATTATCATGAACTTATTCTAAAATTTTACAATATGTCTTGTAGATCAAGTGGCCAACGTAGTCCTCAACTTCAACGCGTTCCTAGAGAAAACCAAGCTGAAAGACGATGGCAGCAACTACACGGACTGGGTCCGGAACCTGAGGATCATCCTCATAGCTGCCAAGAAAGATTATGTCCTACAAGCACCACTAGGTGACGCACGTGTTCTCCCTGCAGAACAAGACGTTATGAACGCTTGGCAGGCACGTACCGATGACTACTCCCTCTTTCAGTGCGGCATGCTTTACAGCTTAGAGCCGGGGCTCCAAAAACGTTTTGAGAGACACGGAGCATATGAGATGTTAGAAGAGCTGAAAATGGTTTTCCAAGCTCATGCCCGGGTCGAGAGATATCAAGTCTCCGACAAGTTCTTCAGCTGTAAGATGGAGGAAAACAGTTCTGTCAGTGAGCACATACTCACTATGTTTGGGTTGCATAACCGCTTGACTCAGCTGGGAGTTAATCTCCCGGATGACGCGGTCATTGACAGAATCCTTCAGTCACTTCCACCGAGCTACAAGAGCTTTGTGATGAACTTCAATATGCAGGGGATGGAAAAGACCATTCCTAAAGTATTTGCAATGCTGAAATCAGCAGAGGTAGAAGTCAAAAAGGAACATCAAGTGTTGATGGTGAATAAAACCACTAAGTTCAAGAAGGGCAAGGGTAAGAAAACCTTCAAGAAGGACGGCAAGGGAGTTGCCGCGCCCGGCAAGAAAGCTGCCGGGAAGAAGCCAAAGAATGGACCCAAGCCCGAGACTGAGTGCTTTTATTGCAAGGAAAGTGGTCACTGGAAGCGGAACTGCCCCAAATACTTAGCAGACAAGAAGGCCGACAAAATGAAAGGTATATGTGATATACATATAATTGATGTGTACCTTACCAGTACTCGTAGTAGCTCCTGGGTATTTGATACCGGTGCGGTTGCTCACATTTGTAACTCAAAACAGGAGCTGCGGAATAAGCGGAGACTGGCGAAGGACGAGGTGATGATGCGCGTCGGGAATGGTTCCAAGGTCGATGTGATCGCCGTCGGCACGCTGCCTCTTCATTTACCTACGGGATTAGTTTTAAACCTCAATAATTGTTATTTAGTGCCAAGTTTGAGCATGAACATTGTATCAGGATCTTGTTTAATTCGAGATGGCTACTCATTTAAATCCGAGAATAATGGTTGTTCTATTTATATGAGAGATATGTTTTATGGTCATGCTCCGATGGTAAATGGTTTATTCTTAATGAATCTCGACCGTAATGCTACACATATTCATAGTGTGAGTACCAAAAGATGTAAGGTTGATAATGATAGTACCACATACTTGTGGCACTGCCGCCTTGGTCACATAGGTGTCAAACGCATGAAGAAGCTCCATGCTGATGGACTTTTAGAGTCTCTTGATTACGAATCATTTGACACGTGCGAACCATGCCTCATGGGTAAAATGACCAAGACTCCGTTCTCAGGAACAATGGAGCGAGCAATCAACTTATTGGAAATCATACATACTGATGTGTGCGGTCCAATGAGTGTTGAGGCTCGCGGTGGCTATCGTTATGTTCTCACCCTCACTGATGACTTGAGTAGATATGGGTATGTCTACTTAATGAAACACAAGTATGAGACCTTTGAAAAGTTCAAGGAATTTCAGAGTGAGGTTGAGAATCAACGTGACAGGAAAATCAAGTTCCTGCGATCAGATTGTGGAGGAGAATACTTGAGTCATGAGTTTGGCACACACTTAAGAAAATGTGGAATAGTTTCACAACTCATGCCGCCTGGAACACCTCAGCGTAATGGTGTGTCCGAACGTCGTAATCGCACTCTATTAGATATGGTGCGATCTATGATGTCTCTTGCCGATTTACCGCTATCTTTTTGGGGGTATGCTTTAGAGACTGCCACATTCACTTTAAATAGGGCTCCGTCGAAATCCGTTGAGACGACACCGTATGAATTATGGTTTGGGAAGAAACCTAAGCTGTCGTTTCTAAAAGTTTGGGGATGCGATGCTTATGTCAAGAAACTTCAACCTGAAAAGCTCGAACCCAAATCGTAAAAATGCGTCTTCATAGGATACCCTAAAGAAACTATTGGGTATACCTTCTACCTCAGATCCGAAGGCAAGATCTTTGTTGCCAAGAATGGATCCTTTTTGGAGAAAGAGTTTCTCTCGAAAGAAGTGGGAGGAAAGTAGAACTTGATGAAGTATTACCTCTTGAACCGGAAAATGGCGCAACTCAAGAAAATGTTCCTGAGGTGCCTGCACCGACTAGAGAGGAAGTTAATGATGATGATCAAGATACTTCTGATCAAGCTCCTACTGAAATTCGAAGGTCCACAAGGACACGTTCCGCACGAGAGTGGTACGGCAACCCTGTCTTGGAAATCATGTTGTTAGACAACGGTGAACCTTCGAACTATGAAGAAGCGATGGCGGGCCCGGATTCCGACAAATGGCTAGAAGCCATGAAATCCGAGATAGGATCCATGTATGAAAACGACTTTGACTGACTTGCCCGTTGAGCGGCGAGCCATAGAAAATAAATGGATCTTTAAGAAGAAGACAGACGCGGATGGTAATGTGACCATCTATAAAGCTCGGCTTGTCGCTAAGGGTTATCGACAAGTTCAAGGGGTTGACTACGATGAGACTTTCTCACCGGTAGTGAAGCTGAAGTCCGTCCGAATCATGTTAGCTATTGCCGCATTCTATGATTATGAAATATGGCAAATGGATGTCAAAACAGCATTCCTTAAAGGTTTCCTTAAGGAAGAATTGTATATGATGCAGCCGGAAGGTTTTGTCGATCCTAAGAATGCTGACAAGGTGTGCAAGCTCCAACGCTCGATTTATGGGCTGGTGCAAGCATCTTGGAGTTGGAACATTCGCTTTGATGAGATGATCAAAGTGTTTGGGTTTACGCAGACTTATGGAGAAGCCTGCGTTTACAAGAAAGTGAGTGGGAGCTCTGTAGCATTTCTCATATTATATGTAGATGACATACTTTTGATGGGAAATGATATAGAACTCTTGGACAGCATTAAGGCCTACTTGAATAAGAGTTTTTCAATGAAGGACCTTGGAGAAGCTGCTTATATATTAGGCATCAAGATCTAGAGAGGTAGATCAAGACGCCTCATAGGTCTTTCACAAAGCACATACCTTGATAAGATATTGAAGAAGTTCAATATGGATCAGTCTAAGAAGGGGTTCTTGCCTGTCTTGCAAGGTGTGAAATTGAGCTCAGCTCAATGTCCGACCACGGCAGAAGATATAGAAGAGATGAGTGTCATCCCCTATGCCTCAGCCATAGGTTCTATTATGTATGCCATGCTGTGTACAAGACCTGATGTAAACCTTGCCGTAAGTTTGGTAGGAAGGTACCAAAGTAATCCCGGCAAGGAACACTGGACAGCGGTCAAGAATATCCTGAAGTACCGGAAAAGGACTAAGGAAATGTTTCTCGTTTATGGAGGTGATGAAGAGCTCGTCGTAAAAGGTTACGTCGACGCTAGCTTCGACACAGATCTGGATGACTCTAAGTCACAAACCGGATACGTGTATATTTTGAATGGTGGGGCAGTAAGCTGGTGCAGTTGCAAGCAGAGCGTCGTGGCGGGATCTACATGTGAAGCGGAGTACATGGCAGCCTCGGAGGCAGCGCATGAAGCAATTTGGGTGAAGGAGTTCATCACCGACCTAGGAGTCATACCCAATGCGTCGGGACCAATCAAACTCTTCTGTGACAACACTGGAGCTATTGCACTTGCCAAGGAGCCCATGTTTCACAAGAAGACCAGGCACATCAAGCGTCGCTTCAACTCCATTCGTGAAAATGTTCAAAATGGAGACATAGATATTTGTAAAGTACATACGGACCTGAATGTAGCAGATCCGTTGACTAAACCTCTCCCTAGAGAAAAACATGATCAACACCAGAATTCCATGGGTGTTCGATTCATCACAATGTAACTAGATTATTGACTCTAGTGCAAGTGGGAGACTGTTGGAAATATGCCCTAGAGGCAATAATAAAAGCATTATTATTATATTTCCTTGTTCATGATAATTGTCTTTATTCATGCTATAATTGTGTTATCCGGAAATCGTAATACATGTGTGAATAAAAGACACCAACATGTCCCTAGTAAGCCTCTAGTTGACTAGCTCGTTGATCAACAGATAGTCATGGTTTCCTGACTATGGACACTGGATGTCATTGATAACGAGATCACATCATTAGGAGAATGATGTGATGGACAAGACCTAATCCTAAACATAGCATAAGATCGTATAGTTCGTTTGCTAGAGTTTTCCAATGTCAAGTATCTTTTCCTTAGACCATGAGATCGTGTAACTCCCGGATACCATAGGAGTGCTTTGGGTGTGCCAAACGTCACAACGTAACTGGGTGACTATAAAGGTATACTACGGGTATCTCCGAAAGTGTCTGTTGGGTTGACACGGATCAAGACTGGGATTTGTCACTCCGTATGACGGAGAGGTATCACTGGGCCCACTCGGTAATGCATCATCAAAATGAGCTCAAAGTGACCAAGTGTCTGGTCACGGGATCATGCATTACGGTACGAGTAAAGTGACTTGCCGGTAACGAGATTGAATGAGGTATTGGGATACCGACGATCGAATCTCGGGCAAGTAACATACCGATTGACGAAGGGAATTGTATACGGGGTTGCTTGAATCCTCGACATAGTGGTTCATCCGATGAGATCATCGAGGAGCATGTGGGAGCCAACATGGGTATCCAGACCCCGCTGTTGGTTATTTACCAGAAAGCGATCTCGGTCATGTCTACATGTCTCCCGAACTCGTAGGGTCTACACACTTAAGGTTCGGTGACGCTAGGGTTGTAGGGATATGTATATGCAGTAACCCGAATGTTGTTCGGAGTCCCGGATGAGATCCCGGACGTCACGAGGAGTTCCGGAATGGTCCGGAGGTAAAGAATTATATATAGGAAGTGCTATTTCGGCCATCAGGACAAGTTTCGGGGTCACCGGTATTGTACCGGGACCACCGGAAGGGTCTCGGGGGTCCACCGGGTGGGGCCACCTATCCCGGAGGGCCCCATGGGCTGAAGTGGGAAGGGATCCAGCCCAAAGTGGGCTGGGGGGCCACTTCCCCCTAGGGCCCATGCGCCTAGGGTGGGGGAAACCCTAAAGGAAGAGTCCTAGGAGGGGAAGGCACCTCCTAGGTGCCTTGGGGAGGAGGGATTCCTCCCTTGGCCGCCGCCCCCCTAGGAGATTGCATCTCCTAGGGCCGGCGCCCCCTAGGCCCCCTATATATAGTGGGGGGAAGGGAGGACCTCTCACCCTTGCCTTTGGTGCCTCCCTCTCCCTCTCCAACACCTCCTCCTCCTCCATAGTGCTTGGCGAAGCCCTGCCGGAGTACTGCAGCTCCATCATTACCACGCCGTCGTGCTGTTGCTGGAGCCATCTTCCTCGACCTCTCCTTCCCCCTTGCTGGATCAAGAAGAAGGAGACGTTACGCTGACCGTACGTGTGTTGAACACAGAGGTGCCGTCCGTTCGGCGCTAGGATCTCCGGTGATTTGGATCACGTCGAGTACGCCTTCCTCATCCCCGTTCTTTGAACGCTTCCGCGCGTGATCTACAAAGGTATGTAGATGCAATCCGATCACTCGTTGCTAGACGAACTCCTAGATGGATCTTGGTGAAACCGTAGGAAAATTTTTGTTTTCTGCAACGTTCCCCAACACTTGTCTGACCAGTAGACGGAAGACTTTGACAGTTTTGAAGCCTTTCAGTCTAAACTTCATGGCAACAAAGAAATCTGCAAGGAAGGGTGGCAGACAGCGTCGTGGCTGTTGGGATCGTAGCAGAAATTCAAAATTTTCTACGCATCACCAAGATCAATCTATGGAGTAATCTAGCAACGAGGGGAAGGAGAGTGCATCTACATACCCTTGTAGATCGCTAAGCGGAAGTGTTCAAGTGAACAGGGTTGATAGAGTCGTACTCGTCGTGATCCAAATCACCGATGATCCTAGTGCCGAACGGACGGCACCTCCGCGTTCAACACACGTACAGCCCGGTGACGTCTCCTACGCCTTGATCCAGCAAGGGGAGAAGGAGAGGTTGGGGAAGACTCCATCCAGCAGCAGCACGACGGCGTGGTGGTGGTGGAGGAGCGTGGTACTCCAGCAGGGCTTCGCCAAGCACCGCAAGAGACGAGGAGGGAGAGGGGTAGGGCTGCGCCAAGAAGGAGATTGAATCGTGTCTATGGTAGCCCAAAACCTCAAGTATATATAGGGGGAGGGGAGGGGCTGCGCCCCCACCTAGGTTTCCACCCCTAGGGGTGGCGGCCATCCCTAGATCCCATCTAGGGGGGGGGGGGCGGCCAAGGGGGGAGAGAGGGGGGCGCACCACTAGGTGGGCCTTAGGCCCATCTGAGCCTAGGGTTTGCCCCCTTTCACTCTCCCTTGCGCCTTGGGCCTTGGTGGGGGGGTGCACCAGCCCACCTGGGGCTGGTCCCCTCCCACACTTGGCCCATGCAGCCCTCCGGGGCTGGTGGCCCCACTTGGTGGACCACCGGGACCCTTCCGGTGGTCCCGGTACATTACTGATAAACCCGTAACTTTTCCGGCGACCAAAACAGGACTTCCCATATATAAATCTTTACCTCCGGACCATTCCGGAACTCCTCGTGATGTCCGGGATCTCATCCGGGACTCCGAACAACATTCGGTAACCACGTATATCTATTCCCTATAACCCTAGCGTCATCGAACCTTAAGTGTGTAGACCCTACGGGTTCGGGAGTCATGCAGACATGGCCGAGACAACTCTCCGGCCAATAACCAACAGCGGGATCTAGATACCCATGTTGGCTCCCACATGTTCCACGATGATCTCATCGGATGAACCACGATGTCGAGGATTCAATCAATCTCGTATACAATTCCCTTTGTCTATCGGTACGATACTTGCCCGAGATTCGATCGTCAGTATCCCGATACCTTGTTCAATCTCGTTATTGGCAAGTCTCTTTACTTGTTATGTAACACATCATCCCGTGATCAACTCCTTGGTCACATTGTGCACATTATGATGATGTCCTACCGAGTGGGCCCAGAGATACCTCTCCGTTACACGGAGTGACAAATCCCAGTCTCGATTCGTGCCAACCCAACAGATACTTTCGGAGATACCTGTAGTGTACCTTTATAGCCACCCAGTTACGTTGTGACGTTTGGCACACCCAGAGCACTCCTACGGTATCCGGGAGTTGCACAATCTCATGGTCTAAGGAAATGACACTTGACATTAGAAAAGCTTTAGCATACGAACTACACGATCTTTGTGCTAGGCTTAGGATTGGGTCTTGTCCATCACATCATTCTCCTAATGATGTGATCCCGTTATCAATGACATCCAATGTCCATGGTCAGGAAACCGTAACCATCTATTGATTAACGAGCTAATCAACTAGAGTCTTACTAGGGACATGTTGTTGTCTATGTATCCACACATGTATCTGAGTTTCCTATCAATACAATTCTAGCATGGATAATAAACGATTATCATGAACAAGAAAATATAATAATAACCAATTTATTATTGCCTCTAGGGCATATTTCCAACAGTCTCCCACTTGCACTAGAGTCAATAATCTAGTTCACATCGCCATGTGATTAACACTCACAGGTCACATCGCCATGTGACCAACATCCAAGAGTTTACTAGACTCAATGATCTAGTTCACATCACTATGTGATAAACACTCAAAGAGTTCTGGGTTTGATCATGTTATGCTTGTGAGGGAGGTTGTAGTCAACGGGTCTTGCCATATTCAGATCCCTATGTATTTTGCAAAACTTTATATCGTAGATGCTGCTGCCACGTTCCACTTGGAGCTATTCCAAATTGTTGCTCCATTATACGTATCCGGTATCTCTACTCAGTGCTATCTGGATAGGTGTTAAGCTTGCATCGACGTAACTCTTTACGTCGAACTCTTTATCACCTCCATAACCGAGAAACATTTCCTTATTCCTCTAAGGATAATTTTGACCGCTATCTGGTGATCCAGTCCTAGATCACCTTTGTACCCTCTTGCCAGACATGTGGCAAGGCACACATCAGGTGCGGTACTCAGCATGGCATACCGTATAAAGCCTATGACAAGAGCATAGGGGACGACCTTCGTCCTTCCTCTTTCTTCTGCCGTGGTCAAGCTTTGAGTCTTACTCAACTTCACACCTTACAACTCAGGTAAGAACCCCTTCTTTGACTGATCTATTTTGAACTCCTTCAAAAACATGTCAAGGTGTGCGTTCTTTGAAAGTATCATCAGGCGTTTTGATCTATCTCTATAGATCTTGATGCCCAATATGTAAGCAGCTTTATCCAGGTCTTCCTTTGAAAAACACTCTTCAAACAACCGTTTATGCTTTCCAGAAATTCTACATCATTTCGAATCAACAATATGTCATCCACATATACTTATCAGAAATGTTGTAGTGCTCCCACTCACTTTCTTGTAAATACAAGTTTCTAGCAAACATTGTATAAACCTAAAAGCTTTGATCACTCCATCAAAGCATATATTCCGATTCCGAGATGCTTGCTCTAGTCCATAGAAGGATCGCTGGAGCCAGCATACCTTTTAGCATCCTTAGGATCGACAAAACCCTTTATTGTATCACATACAACTTTTCTTACGAAAAACTGGTAAGAAAACTTGTTTTGACATCCATCTGTAAGATTTCATAATCAAAAAATACAGCTAATGCTATCATAATTCCGATGGACTCAAGCATCGCTACGGGTGAGAAATTCTCATCGTTGTCAACTCCTTGAACTTGTGAAAAGACTCTTTCCCACAAGTTGAGCTTCATAGACGGTAACATTACCACCCACATCCGTCTTCTTCTTAAAGATCCATTTATCTCAATGGCTTGCCGATCATCGGGCAAGTCCACCAAAGTCCATACTTTGTTCTGATATATGAATCCTATCTCAGATTTCATGGCTTCTAACCATTTGTCGGAATACGGGCCCACCATCACTTCTCCATAGATCGTAGGTTCATTGTAGTCTAACAACATGATGTCTAAGACAGGATTACCGTACCACTTAGGAGTAGTACATATCCTTGTCGACCTACGAGGTTCGATAGCAACTTGATCCGAAGCTTCATGATCACTATCATTAAGTTCCTATTCAACAGACATGGGTGCCACAGAAAACATCTTTCTGTGTTGCATCATTCTCTGGTTGAAATAAAGGTTCGACAACCTCATCAAGTTCTATCTTCCTCCCACTCAATTCTTTTGAGAGAAACTCCTTCTCGAGAAAGGACCCGTTCTTAGCGACAAACAATTTGCCCTCGGATCTGAGATAGAAGGTATACCCAACTGTCACCTTTGGGTATCCTATGAAGATGTGTTTGTCCGCTTTTGGGTTCGAGCTTCTCCTGCTAAAGCCTTAAGCATCGCAGCCCCAAACATTAAGAAACGACAACTTTGGTTTCTTGCCAAACCAATGTTCATACAACGTCGTCTCAACGGACTTATATGGTGTCCTATCTAAAGTGAATGCAGCTGTCTCTAACGCATAACCTCAAAATAATAGCGGTAGATCGATAAGAGACATCATAAATCGCACCATATCTCATAGGGTTTGATTACGACGTTCGGACACACCATTACCCTGTGGTGTTCCAGGTGGCTTCAACTATGAAACAATTCCACAATGTCTTAAGTGTTTGCCAAACTCATAACTCAGAAATTCTCATTGATCAGATCGTAGGAATTTGATCTTCTTGTTATGATGATTCTTAACTTCACTCTGAAATCACTTGAACTTTTCAAACGTTTCAGACTTGTGCTTCATTAAGTAAATATACCTATATCTACTCAAATCGTCAGTGAAGATGAGAAAATAGCGATATCCACTGCACGCTTCAATTCTCATTGGATCACACGCATCAGCATGTATGATTTCCAACAAGTCACTTGCCCGTTTCATCGTACCTGAAAACGGGGTCTTAGTCATCCTGCCCATGAGGCATGGCTCGCATGTGTCAAGTGATTCAAAATCAAGTGACTCCAAACATCCATCGACATGGAGTTTCTTCATGCATCTTACGCCAATATGACCTAAGCGGCAGTGCCACGAGAAAGTGGTACTATCATTATTAACTCTACATCTTTTGGCGTGAACATGTGTATTACCACGACCGAGATTCAATGAACCATTCACATAGGGTGCATGACCATGAAAGGTATCATTCATGTAAACAGAATAACTATTATTCTCTAACTTAAATGAATGACCGTCTTGCAATGAACATGATCTAATCATATTCATGCTCAACGTAGACACCTGATAACATTTATCTAGGTTCAATACTAATCCCGAAGGCAGATGGAGCGTGCGATGGTGATCTCATCAACTTTGGAAACACTTCCAACACACATCGTCACCTCGCCCTTAGCCAGTCTCCGTTTAGTCCATAGCTTTTGCTTCAAGTCACCCATAATAGCAAATGAACCGGTATCCAATACCCAGGTGCTACCAGGAGTACTAGTGAGGTATACATTAATAACACGTATATACTTTGTTGAAGTTCCCAGCCTTCTTATCTACCATGCATTTGGGGTAATTCCGCTACCAGTGTCCGTTCCCCTTACAACAGAAGCACTTAGTCTCGGGTTTGGGTTCAACCTTGGGTTCCTTCACTGGAGCGGCAACTGATTTGCCATCCATGAAGTTTCCCTTCTAGCCCTTGCCCTTCTTGAAACCAGTGGTCTTGTTAAACCATCAACACTTGATGCTCCTTCTTGATTTCTACCTTTTGCGGTCTTAAGCACCGCGAACAGCTCCGGGATCAACTCCATCCCTTGCATGTCATAGTTCATCACGAAGATCTAGTAGCTTAGTGATAGTGGCTAGAGAACTCTATCAATCACTATCTTATCTGGAAGTTTAACTCCCACTTGATTTAAGTGATTATAGTACCCAGACATTCTGAGCACATGCTCACTAGCTGAGCTATTCTCCTCCATCTTGTTGGCAAAAGAACTTGTCAGAGGTCTCACACCTCTCAACACGGGCATGAGCCTGAAATCCCAATTTCAGCTCTTGGAACATCTCATATGTTCTATGGCATTCAAAACGTCATTGGAATCCCGTTTCTAAGCCGTAAAGTATGGTGCACTAAACTATCAAGTAGTCATCAGGATGTGTCTGTCAGGTGTTCACAACATCCACAGACGACGTTGTAGGGGTTTGCACATCGAGCGGTGCATCAAAGACGTAAGCCTTCTTTGTAGCAGTGAGGACACTCCTCGAACTACGGACCTAGTCCGTATCATTGCTTACAATATCTTTCAACTTAATCTTTCTCTTGGAACATATTGAAACAGGGAGCTACAACGTGAGCTATTTATCTACAACATATTTGCAAAGAGAATTTAGACTATGTTCATGATAATTGAGTTCATTTAATGAACTCCCACTCAGATAGAGATCCCTCTAGTCATCTAAGTGAAACATGATCCGAGTCAACTAGGCCGTGTCCGATCATCACGTGAGACGGACTAGTCAACATCGGTGAACATCTTCATGTTGATCGTATCTTCTATACGACTCATGCTCGACCTTTCGGTCTTCCGTGTTCCGAGGCCATGTCTGTACATGCTAGGCTCGTCAAGTCAACCTAAGTGTTTTTGCTGTGTAAATCTGGCTTACACCCGTTGTATTCGAATGTTAGAATCTATCACACCAGATCATCACGTGGTGCTTCGAAACAACGAACCTTCGCAACGGTGCACAGCTAGGGGGAACACCTTTCTTGAAATTTTAGTGAGGGATCATCTTATTTAAGCTACCGTCGTTCTAAGCAAATAAGATGTAAAACATGATAAACATCACATGCAATCAAATAGTGACATGATATGGCCAATATCATTTTGCTCCTTTTGATCTCCATCTTCGGGGCTCCATGATCATCGCTGTCACTGGCATGACACCATGATCTCCATCATCGTGTCTTCTTGAAGTTGTCTCGTCATCTATTACTTCTACTACTATGGCTAACGCTTTAGCAATAAAGTAAAGTAATTACATGACATTTATGTTGACACGCAGGTCATAAATAAATAAAGACAACTCTTATGGCTCCTGGCGGTTGTCATACTCATCGACATGCAAGTCGTGATTCCTATTACAAGAACATGATCAATCTCATACATCACATATATCATTCATCACATCCTTTTGGCCATATCACATCACAAGGCATATGCTACAAAAACAAGTTAGACGTCCTCTAATTGTTGTTGCAAGTTTTTTACGTGGCTGCTATAGGTTTCTAGCAAGAACGTTTCTTACCTACGCGAAAACCACAACGTGATATGCCAATTTCTATTTACCCTTCACAAGGACCCTTTTCATCAAATCCGATCCGACTAAAGTGGGAGAGACAGACACCCGCTAGCCACCTTATGCAACTAGTGCATGTCAGTCGGTGGAACCAGTCTCACGTAAGAGTACGTGTAAGGTCGGTCCGGGCCGCTTCATCCCACGATGCCGCCGAATCAAGATAAGACTAGTAACGGCAAGTAAATTGACAAAATCGATGCCCACACTACTTTGTGTTCTACTCATGCATAGAAACTACGCATAGACCTAGCTCATGATGCCACTGTTGGGGATCGTAGCAGAAATTCAAAATTTTCTACGCATCACCAAGATCAATCTATGGAGTAATCTAGCAACGAGGGGAAGGAGAGTGCATCTACATACCCTTGTAGATCGCTAAGCGGAAGCGTTCAAGTGAACGGGGTTGATGGAGTCGTACTCGTCATGATCCAAATCACCGATGATCCTAGTGCCGAACGGACGGCACCTCCGTGTTCAACACACGTACAGCCCGGTGACGTCTCCTACGCCTTGATCCAGCAAGGGGAGAAGGAGAGGTTGGGGAAGACTCCATCCAGCAGCAGCACGACGGCATGGTGGTGGTGGAGGAGCGTGGTACTCCAGCAGGGCTTCGCCAAGCACCGCAAGAGACGAGGAGGGAGAGGGGTAGGGCTGCGCCAAGAAGGAGATTGAATCGTGTCTATGGCAGCCCCAAAACTCAAGTATATATAGGGGGAGGGAAGGGGCAGTGCCCCCACCTAGGTTTCCACCCCTAGGGGTGGCGGCCAGCCCTAGATCCCATCTAGGGGGGCGGCCAAGGGGGGAGAGAGGGGGGCGCACCACTAGGTGGGCCTTAGGCCCATCTGAGCCTAGGGTTTGCCCCCTTCCACTCTCCCTTGTGCCTTGGGCCTTGGTGGGGGGCGCACCAGCCCACCTGGGGCTGGTCCCCTCCCACACTTGGCCCATGCAGCCCTCCGGGGCTGGTGGCCCCACTTGGTGGACCACCGGGACCCTCCCGGTGGTCCCGGTACATTACCGATAAACCCGAAACTTTTCCGGCGACCAAAACAGGACTTCCCATATATAAATCTTTACCTCCGGACCATTCCGGAACTCCTCGTGGTGTCCGGGATCTCATCCGGGACTCCTTTGGCGCATGGGCCTCTAGGGGCTGGTGCCCTTGGCCCATATAGGCCAAGGCGCACCCCTACAGCCCATGTGGCCCCCGGGGCAGGTGGCCCCACCCGGTGGACCCCCGGGACCCTTCCGGTGGTCCCGGTACAATATCGGTGACCCCGAAACTTGTCCCGATGGCCGAAATAGCACTTCCTATATATAATTCTTTACCTCCGGACCATTCGGGAACTCCTCGTGACGTCTGGGATCTCATCCGGGACTCCGAACAACTTTCGGGTTACCGCATACTAATATCTCTATAACCCTAGCGTCACCGAACCTTAAGTGTGTAGACCCTACGGGTTCGGGAGACATGCAGACATGACCGAGATGACTCTCCGGCCAATAACCAACAGCGGGATCTGGATACCCATGTTGGCTCCCACATGTTCCACGATGATCTCATCGTATGAACCACGATGTCAAGGACTTAATCAATCCCGTATACAATTCCCTTTGTCTACCGGTACGATACTTGCCCGAGACTCGGTCGTCGGTATCCCGATACCTTGTTCAATCTCGTTATTGGCAAGTCTCTTTACTTGTTATGTAACACATCATCCCGTGATCAACTCCTTGGTCACATTGTGCACATTATGATGATGTCCTACCGAGTGGGCCCAGAGATACCTCTCCGTTACACGGAGTGACAAATCCCAGTCTCGATTCGTGCCAACCCAACAGATACTTTCGGAGATACCTGTAGTGTACCTTTATAGCCACCCAGTTACGTTGTGACGTTTGGCACACCCAGAGCACTCCTACGGTATCCGGGAGTTGCACAATCTCATGGTCTAAGGAAATGACACTTGACATTAGAAAAGCTTTAGCATACGAACTACACGATCTTTGTGCTAGGCTTAGGATTGGGTCTTGTCCATCACATCATTCTCCTAATGATGTGATCCCGTTATCAATGACATCCAATGTCCATGGTCAGGAAACCGTAACCATCTATTGATTAACGAGCTAGTCAACTAGAGGCTTACTAGGGACATGTTGTTGTCTATGTATCCACACATGTATCTGAGTTTCCTATCAATACAATTCTAGCATGGATAATAAACGATTATCATGAACAAGGAAATATAATAATAACCAATTTATTATTGCCTCTAGGGCATATTTCCAACAGTCTCCCACTTGCACTAGAGTCAATAATCTAGTTCACATCGCCATGTGATTAACACTCACAGGTCACATCGCCATGTGACCAACATCCAAGAGTTTACTAGACTCAATGATCTAGTTCACATCACTATGTGATAAACACTCAAAGAGTTTTGGGTTTGATCATGTTATGCTTGTGAGGGAGGTTGTAGTCAACGGGTCTTGCCATATTCAGATCCCTATGTATTTTGCAAAACTTTATATCGTAGATGCTGCTGCCACGTTCCACTTGGAGCTATTCCAAATTGTTGCTCCATTATACGTATCCGGTATCTCTACTCAGTGCTATCTGGATAGGTGTTAAGCTTGCATTGACGTAACTCTTTACGTCGAACTCTTTATCACCTCCATAACCGAGAAACATTTCCTTATTCCTCTAAGGATAATTTTGACCGCTATCTGGTGATCCAGTCCTAGATCACCTTTGTACCCTCTTGCCAGACATGTGGCAAGGCACACATCAGGTGCGGTACTCAGCATGGCATACCGTATAAAGCCTATGACAAGAGCATAGGGGACGACCTTCGTCCTTCCTCTTTCTTCTGCCGTGGTCAAGCTTTGAGTCTTACTCAACTTCACACCTTACAACTCAGGTAAGAACCCCTTCTTTGACTGATCTATTTTGAACTCCTTCAAAAACATGTCAAGGTGTGCGTTCTTTGAAAGTATCATCAGGCGTTTTGATCTATCTCTATAGATCTTGATGCCCAATATGTAAGCAGCTTTATCCAGGTCTTCCTTTGAAAAACACTCTTCAAACAACCGTTTATGCTTTCCAGAAATTCTACATCATTTCGAATCAACAATATGTCATCCACATATACTTATCAGAAATGTTGTAGTGCTCCCACTCACTTTCTTGTAAATACAAGTTTCTAGCAAACATTGTATAAACCTAAAAGCTTTGATCACTCCATCAAAGCATATATTCCGATTCCGAGATGCTTGCTCTAGTCCATAGAAGGATCGCTGGAGCCAGCATACCTTTTAGCATCCTTAGGATCGACAAAACCCTTTATTGTATCACATACAACTTTTCTTACGAAAAACTGGTAAGAAAACTTGTTTTGACATCCATCTGTAAGATTTCATAATCGAAAAATACAGGTAATGCTATCATAATTCCGACGGACTCAAGCATCGCTACGGGTGAGAAATTCTCATCGTTGTCAACTCCTTGAACTTGTGAAAAGACTCTTTCCCACAAGTTGAGCTTCATAGACGGTAACATTACCACCCACATCCGTCTTCTTCTTAAAGATCCATTTATCTCAATGGCTTGCCGATCATCGGGCAAGTCCACCAAAGTCCATACTTTGTTCTGATATATGAATCCTATCTCGGATTTCATGGCTTCTAACCATTTGTCGGAATACGGGCCCACCATCACTTCTCCATAGATCGTAGGTTCATTGTAGTCTAACAACATGATGTCTAAGACAGGATTACCGTACCACTTAGGAGTAGTACATATCCCCGTCATTCCCACTGTGCACCTGTCAGAGTCTGAAGGACCGAGGCCCCAAGTCACTCCCACTGTGCACCTGTCATAGTCTGAAGCCAAAACTGCTGAAGATATTCTAGCTACATCAGCCGATGAAAGAGAAGAACCAAGAGTTGACGTAGAAAGAGTTGCTACACCCCCGTCCCACCAAGATGTTGTTCTCAGGAGAACGTGTCCGACCCTCCAGCTTCTGAAGTGGAGGTTAACAATCCTGAGGCGGCCACCAACATCAACATTGAAGCCAATGACGTTGTCATGGCTGAAGCTAATGTGGCGCCCGAAGCTACTGCGGTGCCAGAAGTACAAGCACCTGAAGCCACTGCAGCGCCCGAAGCCAATACTGCAGCACTTGAAGCCAATGTGGCCCCTGAAGCCCAGATCAACTACAATGTCAATGCTCCTGTACCCCCTCCCAGACCTCATACAATTGAGCTGTCATTTGATCGTGGTCAGCCTGTTATGGTCCGATGGCCCATTCTGGTTCCTCCACCTGCTGTCGGTCCACAATTTGACTATCATGTCGAGCACAGACCTCCCGTCCAGAAGCCCAAGCCAAGACTTCCACGATTCCCAGGCACTGCAACTTCACCTGGGGTCTTCAATGTGAATGGCTTCATGGCACACACCACCTTCTTCAGCATCGCCAAGAACCCTTACACCAAACCTCACATTTCATCAGATCGGTTCTGGAGCTATCATCAGCGCAGCTACTATTCCTGCGTCTTATACAATCAAGGGCGCATATTTCCACATATGCGTCTCGACATTAAAGCTATAGCTGGACTGCCCTGCCTTGAAGAAGTGTTGGATTGCTTCAGAGATGCTGGACTGCTGCAGTTTGTCACAGATAAGGAACACTAGAATGAAGAGCTTCTGCTACAGTTCTATGCAACTCTTCACATTCGAGGCTACAACAGGGATCCAAAGACTTGGGTCCTTGAGTGGATGACAGGCAATGTCCATCATGAAGCCAAAGCTCTTGATATCATTGAGCTCACAGGCCTGCCCACTCCTGGTGAATACTATGAACCAGGTTGTCAACGGCACCAGAATGCTTTGGAGAGCATCTTTCAGAAGCCAGAACCCAACATGAGCCAAATGTTGAGCATGATGAAGCCTTTGCCTCACGACGATGACTACCCATCTGAATTCTTTGTTGAAGACCTAGAGTATCTGCCTTGCACCATTTATCATATCATCAGAAAAACTCTATGGCCCGTCAAAGGACATTCATCTGCAGCGAAGCTTGAAGGAGCAATGAAGACTTTGGTCTTCTATATCTTCAATGGCATCAGCTTCAATGCTCAAGACTTCTTCATCAGGCAGTTGGCTGCATCAGGCTCTGACATTTTTTGGTCTGAAGTTCTATGCTCTATGGGTAATGCGACTTATCAAGCTTCACTCTGCCATTAACTATCAGCCGTCTGCGCACAATCATCTTGTCTTCTTGCCAGAGGTTGATCTGTCTGTTGAAGCTATTTACCTAGAGCCTGCTAAGGATCCCATCTATCTTCACAATGTTGATCACCAAAGATTCACCCAGCCCATTAAAGGAGTTCAGGCAGTCTCGCGCATTTATCCCTTGGCTACCAACACACGTGCCCCTCGCGCTCAAACTGACGCCACTGGTAGCACCATTGCGCAAAGGCCTCGAAGGTGATCTCGTGTTCTCAATGACCGAGAGCTTCTCGTCGCGCTACACCAGAAATAGGACAAACATCACGACTGGCTTAAGTGTCAGATGCAAAGCCTCTTGGTGGATGTCAACCGCACTCGCAATCTTGCCACCAAGAATGCCTTTGTCACTCATGAAACCTGTCGGAGGTCGTGGAAGAGTTTGACATTGCTTAGTGCTGAAGCTGATCTGCAAGATGATGGCTTCACCGAACGATTCAAGTTTGACTCAACTCCTCCCAGGAATGCTCACTTGCGTCGGACTCCCTCACCTGAAGACTCTGACTATTCATCCTCAGCTGCGACAGTGAATGCCAGAGTCATTGATGACCAAGATGATGCAACTTCACCTCCTCCAACTTCAGCGCGTGTCGACACTGCACCAAGTTCTTCTGCACCACCGGACCTCAACGATGACCCTGCTGCCTCGCCTACACCTCATGGGAACGAGTAGGCGCTCTATGTATTCAAACCTTTTTGGTCCTTACTGACAAAAGGGGGAGAAACATATGAGTTGATAGTATTCAAGCGGGTCCATATGGGTGGTTGCTTTACCTTTTGCTACTTTTGCCAAGTGCTTACAACTCTTTCTTTTCGATACATTTGGTTCTTCGAGTTGTAACGCTTAAACTCGATGGTCGTCTGCTACTTATTTGCTATTCTGTGATGCGATGATAAATTCCGCATGTGTGATGACAACTTCCGCACTTAGGTCATTTTGCAAGCGTCCATTTTTCATTATGCATGTCATTATCTTCGTTACATCCAATCATGCATGATGAATTGTCATCATAAGTTGAAGAGGATCTCCACAAGTACAACCTGTCATGTGCATTTGCATTTCAAGAGCAAATTACTTATATGCACATCTTCAGGGGGAGCCTTTGCCACTTATGAAGACAATACCCTATCCTTTACAATTTCACATATTTTATTCCCCGTTGAAAACTTCAACCAGTTTGTCATCAATCACCAAAAAGGGGGAGATTGTAAGTGCATCTAGTGCCACCCCTAGTTGGTTTTGGGGTATTGACGACAAACCTGGTTGAGGGACTAATGTGTTTGTGAGAATTACAGGATAACACAGGTAGAAGTCCCTCATTGATTCGGTTTTCCTACCAGAGATGACCCCTAAAAATGTATGAAGACATTGAAGTCAAAGGTGGTATGTGAAGACATTCACATTGGAGACTATGACAAGAGAAGACATCGCGTGAAGACTATGGAGCGCGAAGACTTAGTTGTTTCGTCGCTCTTTTTCCTCTTTGTTAAGTCATAGGACCACCGTACTGTTAAGTGGGGTCCAAGAGAACCAGTCAGAATGACTGAAGTGATGCTTAACCAAAATCCTATGTCTTCGAGCGAAGTCAATGAGAGCAAATCTTATCCAGAGCTGGATAAGTCAGCTTTGCTTGTAGCCCAAGTAAAGTTGCCGTGTGTGTTTGAAATCTGACCGTTGGAACACGTGTTAGTTCCTTAGTGACCCAGGGTCATTTCGGACAAATCAGGTTGGGTTGCCTAGTGGCTATAAATAGCCCACCCCCTACAACCATAAACGGTTGGCTGCTCAGAGTTAGAGTATGGCTTTTGTCGTCTGAGAGCAACCCACCTCGAAGCCTTTTGAGAGAGAATTCCTTGCGAGGATAAAGCCCTAAACACCCAGAGCCAAAGAGTGTTAGGCATCACTTAAGTCTTCCTGTCTGTGTCATCTGAAGAGTTATTACACTTGAGGACTGTGAATGCTCCAGCCGGTTAGGCGTCGCGTTCTGAGCATCCAAGAGTCATTGTGGATTGCCGGTGAACGAAGTCTGTGAAGGTTTGAAAGTCTACATTGAAGACTTACCAGAGTGATTGGGCGAGGACTGGGTGTCCTTAGCTCAAGGGGAATAAGGTGAAGACACGATCTTCTGAGTTGAATCTCAGCCTCCCTAACCAAACGTACAGTTGTCACAGCAACTGGAACTGGTCCAACAAATCATTGTCTTCAACGAGTCAATGGTTCTATCCTTCCCATCTCTTTATTTACAGTTGGTCCTTGTGAAGTCGTTGCCTGTTTGCATTATCTTTTGTCATCACTGAGTGACTGCTTGCTCTGATTGGCTTCATACTATCTTCCTACCTGATCTATACTGCCTAGCTGCTATTAGTCATTGTGCTTTCACTTCATTGAATACTTGACTATGGCTTGCTTAGTGTAGTCTACCTTGCGCTGCACGGTAATAGGTTTATTTCTATCATTTGTCTTCGAAACTTCCATGTTTTGAAGACTTTCTTAAAAATCGCCTATTCACCCCCCCCTCTAGTCGATCACTAGCACTTTCAAATGGCACTAATCTATCCCAAGGGGCTATGGAGGAGTTTTGTCAACGTGAGCATACCCGGCTTGATGTTTCTTCTATAGCCCATCCTCAATGCAATGGTCAAGCTGAGAGAGCAAATCAGGAAATCTTAAAAGGTCTCAAACCCCGGCTTATGGTTCCCTTGCAGCGGACGCCGGGTTGTTGGGTAGAGGAGTTACCCTCGGTGCTGTGGAGTATCAACACCACTCCTAACAGGTCTACAGGTTATACACCTTTCTTCATGGTTTATGGAGCGGAAGCAGTGTTGCCTAGTGACATCCGTCATCACTCACCCCGTGTGGCGGCTTATGTTGAAGCTAATAACGAGCAAGCCAGACAGGATGCACTTGACTTGTTGGATGAGGAAAGAGACTTAGCAACGGCTCGATCATCAATTTATCAACAGGACGTGTGCCGTTATCACAGTCGCCGGATTAAGTCCAGAACTTTTCAAGAAGGTGACCTGGTGCTCCGGCTTATCCACAATCTGTCAGATGCACACAAGCTATCCCCGCCTTGGGAAGGACCCTTTGTGGTTAGCAAGAACTTAAACAACGGGTCATATTACCTCATTGACATTCGAGAGCACAAAGACTCACGTAAGTCGGAGGAGGAGACCCGCCGGCCGTGGAACATTGCTCAACTTCGGCCATACTACACCTGAGCCACCGGCTCTCATCATGTACATACTTTGACGTTGTATATACTACTATGATAAGTAATAAAGCAGGACCTCGGTCTTTTCCCCTTTCAAAGATTACATATCTTTACTATTTTTTATTTAATATGACTATTAAGGAGCCGATCATATCTGAATCAAGTCTAACCTTTTTGGTCCGGCTTATGATTGTATTCGAATCTAACTGTAAACTATCATGGTCACTTGGTGGCTTCCTGTTCAAACATAGGTCGTATTCGAACCAAAGAGAACATAGCTGTCGTAACCCTCTTGATCGGCTCAAAAGCCAAACTCACTAGGGGGCTTCTTGATCGTATTCGAATCATAGCTTAACCCCTTTTGGGTCCGACTTGGATTGTATTCAAATGAGGGTCGTTAAAAACCTCTCAAGGTCATTTGGGGGCTTCCTGTTCAAACATAGGTCGTATTCGAACCAAAGAGAACATAGCTGTCGGTACCCTCTTGATTGGCGCAACGCCAAAGCCACTGGGGGCTATATGGTCATATTCGAATCTTAGCTTAACCCCTTTGGTCCGGTTTACTGATCGTATTCGAATCAGAAACCCCCAGTCTTTAACTACAAGGTTAATTTATATTGGTTACCAACTGTTATTTGTTTTATTTGTCTTATTGGTCTTTTATTGTCTCAATTTTAAACAAATCAGCACGGTCTTTTCACCGGCTTAACTATTTGACAATAAGCCGCCAAGGCATTACAGTCATCAGTCGTACCGAAGCATTGACTTCTCATAAAGATTGATTCATCAACCTCATCACCCGGATTGCATAAACCGATGGTCCAGAGGTAAAAAATACATTTATGATTGTTATTTAAGAACAGTTGCTTTCTATATTAATCAAGGTTTGTTTCCACCTTGGTTATTTTTCGCATCTGTTTTTCTATTTCATCTACTATGATAAAGTATTGGTTATACACCGGGTGTTCTGACCCGTTCGGTGTTAAACCGCCAAGCAAGTTTTTCTTTTTGCTACAGGAACAGAGCTGAAATATCGCAAAGATAACCATGAATGTGACGCATATATTGACATCAAGAAGCAAAGAGTCACACACGACATCTTGTGAGCGATGGCATAAGCAAAATATGTAGCTATTTTCAAAGCTAAGTCTATTACAAGGCTGTTAAAAAGCCCACAAAGATGGTTCTCACTCCTCCCTTGCCGGTTCACTTCCTTCTGTTAATTGGAAGCAAGGGTTGGACCAATCGAAGCCGTTCACGGTGATGAATTCTGATTCTTCATCAATCAAGTCGGCTGGATCAACATCCGGAGCAAATGTATGTTGACGAACCGGCGGGATAAGGTCGGTCACCTTGTAGGAGGGAGTCACCATCTTCTTATTTTCCAAATCAAAACCCGGCTGGTATTTACCGATATTTGTTTCATCTCCGAGAATGGTGGCCTGAGGTCGCACCTCCCTCACGCAAGCAACGAAGTCATCCTGTTCAAACAGAGACCCGTCTTCTTTCACCGTGGGGTAGCCTCTGGCTACATCCGCCGGGTCTAGATCTGGCACCCAAGCCTTGGAGCGGCTCAGGGCAGTCAAAGCTCTGGCTCTGGCACAGGATCGCTTGACTTTTTGGAACCTGGCGGGTAAGATAGACAGCTTTTTCAAGACATCACTGAGCCGGTTGGGTCCTTGATTGGCAGGAGAGATAGCGGGAAGTGCCCGTTGTGCGCCAATGTACAACTGCTCCACTAAGGTATAGAACGCCTTCAGTTTAGTCACGTTGTCTTGGCTCGGATTCTTGCTTCACGGGCCTGCACATATTTTGTACACAAAGGGTCAGCTGGCGGTTTATATTCCGGGTCAGCAGAAGGTACAAAAGATCAGTATAGATGACGTACCAAAGATGGTGGAAACCATCTGAGACACCCGGTCCTTTAATCCGCTCAGCTCAGTAGTAACCTCGTCACGGGCTGCTTTAGCTTTTTCGGCGCATTGTGTCAGCAGCGTTTTCTCTTCAGCCCAGGTTTTCTTCTTGGCGGTCAAGCTGGTTTTCAATTTCTCTGTCTCAGCAAGACTTAATTGCAGTTTGGAGTTAGCAGACTTGATTTCTGCCTCCTGATCCGCCAGCCGGGTCTTCGCATTAGTTAATTGCGAACTCGGTTCAGATAAGGCATTCTACAAAACATACACAGGTGTGTTAAGGTTTCAATTAAAGTTCAAGAGGCAAGATTCAAGTCTCAAGTACTTTGCACTGCAAAACCACTTGACACTTGTGTAAGTGCATCTAGTGCCACCCCTAGTTGGTTTTGGAGTATTGACGACAAACCTGGTTGAGGGACTAATGTGTTTGTGAGAATTGCAGGATAACACAGCTTGAAGTCCCGCATTGATTCGGTTTTCCTACCAGAGATGACCCCTAAAATGTATGAAGATATTGAAGTCAAAGGTGGTATGTGAAGACATTCACATTGAAGACTATGACAAGAGAAGATATCGCGTGAAGACTATGGAGCGCGAAGACTTAGTTGTTTCGTCGTTCTTTTTCTTCTTTGTTGAGTCATAGGAACCACCGTACTGTTAGTGGGGTCCAAGTAAACCAGTCAGAATGACTGAAGTGATGCTTAACCAAAATCCTATGTCTTTGAGCGAAGACAATGAGAGCAAATCTTATCCAGAGTTGGATAAGTCAGCTTTCCTTGTAGCTCAAGTAAAGTTGTCGTGTGTGTTTGAAATCTGACCATTGAAACACATGTTAGTTCCTTAGTGACCGAGGGTCATTTCGGACAAATCAGGTCGGGTTGCCTAGTGGCTATAAATAGCCCACCCCTACACCATAAATTGGTTGGCTGCTCAGAGTTAGTGCACGGCTTTTGTCGTTTGAGAGCAACCCACCTCGAAGCCTTTGAGAGAGAAATCCTTGCGAGGACAAAGCCCTAAACACCCAGAGCCAAAGAGTGTTAGGCATCACTTAAGTCTTCTTGTCTGTGTGATCCGAAGACTTATTACACTTGAGGACTGTGAATCCTCCAGCCGGTTAGGCGTTGCGTTCTGAGCATCCAAGAGTCATTGTGGATCACCGGTGAACGAAGTCTGTGAAGGTTTGGAAGTCTACCTTGAAGACTTACCAGAGTAATTGGACGAGGACTGGGTGTCCTTAGCTCAAGGGGAATAAGGTGAAGACGCAGTCTTCTGAGTTGAATCTCAGCCTCCCTAACGAGACGTACAGTTGTCACAGCAACTGGAATTGGTCCAACAAATCATTGTCTTCAACGAGCCACTGGTTCTATCCTTCCCATCTCTTTATCTGCAGATTGGTCCTTGTGAAGTCATTGCCTGTTTGCATTATCTATTTGTCTTCACTGTGTGATTGTTTGTTCTGATTGGCTTCATACTATCTTCCATCCTGATCTATACTACCTAGCTGCTATTAGTCTTTGTGCTTTCATTTCATTGAATACTTGACTATGGCTTGCTTAGTGTAGTCCACCTTCCGCTGCATGGTAATAGGTTTATTTCTATCGTTTGTCTTTGAAACTTGCATGTTTTGAAGACTTTCATAAAAATCGCCTATTCACCCCCCCTCTAGTCGATCACTAGCACTTTCAATTGGTATCAGAGCAAGGTACTCCCTTGTTCTATGTGATTCGGTTTAACCACCTCGAGTTTTAGCTATGTTGACTGCAGGGATAATGAAAGTCTCCGCTGCGTGCCTAGTCTTCGATGGAACTGAATATCCCTACTGGAAGAATAAGATGTGCATGCATCTAGAAGCCATTGATGTCGACCTCTGGTATGTCGTCAAGAATGGTGTCCCCAAGGCTGGTGAAGGTGTCACCGCTGCTGATGTAAAGAAGTTCGTTCAACTGGATTCCACTGCCAAGAACATCATCTGTGGTCATCGGACCAAAGGACAGTATGGCCGTGTGAGTGCTCTGGAAACATCCAAGCTAGTCTGGGACTGGCTCTCCAAGGTCAACGAAGGCATCTCAACCCAGAGAGATCAAAGAATCAGTGTCCTTCGCAACCTCTTCAACCGCTTCAAGAGAAACGGCAATGAGAATGTTCAGCTCACGTTTGATCGACTCACTGACATCACAAATGAGCTTCAAGCCCTCAGCGCTACTGAGATCACCAAGCATGAAGTCGTCAAGACACTCCTGAGATCACTTGACAACTCGTTTGACACCCTAGCCCTGATGATTCAAGAACGCCCTGACTTCAAGACACTCGATCCGTCTGACATACTTGAAAGGCTCAACACACATGAGTTTCAGCTTTCTGAGAAAAGAGACATCTACGGTCCCAACTATGGGCGAACTCGTGCTTTGAAGGCAAAAGCTGTTTCCTCATCTGAAGAAGAATCTGATTGCAGTTCGGATGATCCTGAAGACATTGGAAAGGAGCTTGCTATGCTTGTGAAGAAGTTCCAGAAATTCACCAAGAAAGGCTTCAGAAAGTCCTCACGATCCAGCTCAAGGAATGATGAAGCTTCTGCTCATGACTACAAGAAGAGAACATGCCACAAGTGCAAGAAACCTTGTCACTACATCTCTGAGTGTTCGCAGTGGGACAATGAGAACAAGAAGAAGAGGAAGAGCAAGGAATATGATTCTGACGACAAGAAGAAGAAGAAGAAATAGTCAAAGTCTTCTTCCAAGTCTTCATCAAAGTCTTCATCACACAAGAAGAGGTCATCTGGCAAGGCTCGTGCGTTTGTTGGCAAGGAAATGGATTCAGAGGAGGAGTCTGTTTCTGAGGAGGCGGAGGTGAAGTCTGAGGAGGAGTCCGATTCTGGCGTTGCAAGTCTGGCTACAGCCTACATTGCCAAGTCCATCTTCAACATTGAAGACAATGACTTCATCACCGACGCCGATGCTAATGACAAGGACAACTCCGCTCCCACCTACTGCTTCATGGCACGCGGTGCCAAGGTAAACTCACGCACTACTCACTATCAAACATCCAGTGAAGATGACTCTGATTGTGGTTCCAAACCCAGCTACAAAACACTTGCTAAAATTGCAACTGAACAATAGAAAGCTATGAAACATATTCAAAAACTGTTAGACAAAAGCGATGACCTGTTAGACGCTGAAATGACTCGATCTCAGTCCTTAATTGAAGACATAAAAAATCTTCATGTTAAGTATGAGGAACTTGAATGTCGTCATGAAACGCTCTCAACAACTCATGAAAAGCTTTCCTATGATTATCTTCAAAGGAAGCAAGATCTTGAGAAATTCAGAGCGGCTCATGAAGATATTCAAAAGGAAAATGAGTCACTTCGCGCCAAACAGATCAGTTCCGCTCAGGAAGGATTTGAACCACCATGTCTTAAATGCATTGAGCGTGACAATGCTACTTCTGTTGCTGGATGTTCTACTGCTGCTACTGTTGCAATATCTTCAACTGTTGATGTGGTAACTAACCCCTCTCCTGAGGATGCCACTGCTATTGCTGATGAAAATGCTAGGTTGAAGACATTGCTTGAAATAGGGATGTACAAAAGTCTCAAAGGGCATCAAACACTATGTGATGTCCTCAAAAGGCAGATCCTAAACCGAAACCCTAGGAAAGAGGGTGTTGGGTTCGAAAGGAAAATGAATGTTGATGGCTCTTACTGGAAACCTGAGCAGTACCCCAAAACCACATGGGTCACTGCAAAGGAACCTTCAGTGGATACATCCACCCTATCTGGCTTCACTTGTGCTAATCCCATTGTTATTGATGAATCCTTTGATGTAAACTATAAATTGTTTAAGAATCAGAATGGTGAAGTGTTTGCCAGGTATATTGGTACTAACTGCAGGAATGGGCCACCTATGAAGAAAGTCTGGGTGCCGAAAAAGTGTCTGGAAAATCTTCCTGTGTATGTCGTCATGACACCACAAGTGAAGAAGACAAACCCCAGACCACGGGCTTCATATGGTCCAAAGGCTTCATACAGACAGAGGACTCACCTGAGTCGCACTAACACAAATGTTTTGCAGGGAAACCATACTCGGGCCTATGAATATTAGCGCGTTTCATCAAACCGCCATGTTCATAAGACCAAGAACTACTCTGCTTATTCTTATGAGTACTATTGTCCACCTGCAAGACTATTTGCTAGGGCTCCAAAGCCAAAGTTCTCAGATGCTACACTTAGACTCATTGCTTCGAAGCCACCCTTGAAGATGTGGGTGGCTAAGAAAGCTTAACTCTTTTTTGCAGGGAAGGGTCTCCAGCCGAAAATCAAATGCGTCTGAAGCTATTGCTGCGGACCTTAAACATCTTGTAGGGAGCAAGATCAAATGCCCAAATGGTCTTATTATGTATTTTGTTCCTGAGTCGCTTGCTACTTGCCCTATCAATCCTAACCTCGATCTAAGCTTTCATAATCCACTTGCTCGTCAAATGTTTATGCTTCACAATTCTCTTCGTGAAGCCTATCCCCCTAACTGCATTGTACGGTATGACACCATCTGCTTCGGAATGGATTATTGATAGTGGATGTACTAATCACATGACTGGTAAGCGAAGTCTTCTCATGGACTCAACCTTACGTCCATCTGACAAGAGTCACATCACATTTGCTGATACTGGTAAAAGCAAGGTATTGGGTCTAGGTAGAGTTGCAATCTCAAGGGATCAGCACATGGATAAAGTGATGCTTGTTGAATCCCTTGGTTTCAACTTAATGTCTGTCTCAATGCTTTGCGATTTAAACATGATTGTGATGTTTGGAAAATATTTTTGCCTTGTTCTAATGGAATCTGATAAGTCTCTAGTCTTTGAAGGGTATTGGAAAGATGATTTGTACATCGTAGATTTCTCAGCAGGACCACAGCTTGCCATATGTCTTCTTGCAAAATCTTCAGAATGCTGGCTCTGGTATCGAAGGCTAGGGCATGCTGGCATGAGGAATTTGCACACTCTTGCAAAGAAGAAGCATATCATAGGCATCGAGGGCGTCAAGTTCAAGAAGGATCACTTATGCGGTGCCTGCGAAGCTAGAAAGATGACGAGGGCCAAGCATCCCTCGAAGACAATCATGACAACGACTCAACCCTTCGAACTACTACACATGGACCTCTTTGGTCCCACTCACTACTCAACTCTTACTACTACTACTTGTCTCTATGGCTTCGTCATTGTTGATGATTACTCAAGATATACATGGGTGCATATAATCCTCTACAAGACTGAAGTGCAGGAAATCTTCAGACGCTTCGCCAATCGAGCCATGAACAACTATGGCGTCAAGATCAAGCACATCAGAAGTGACAATGGCACTAAATTCAAGAACACCGGCCTCGACACTTATCTTGATACTTTGGGCATCACTCATGAGTTCTCAGCTCCGTACACGCCGCAGCAGAATGGCATCATGGAACGCAAGAACAGAACACTTATTGAGATGGCCCGGACGATGCTCGATGAATACAAGACTCCAAGAAAGTTCTGGCCTAAAGCCATTGATACTACATGCCATATCATCAACCGTGTTTATCTTCACAAGCTTCTGAACAAAACATCCTATGAGCTCCTCACTGGTAAGAAGCCAAATGTGAGTTACTTCAGAGTATTTGGTGCCAGGTGCTGGATCAAGGATCCACATCACACTTCAAAATTTGCACCGAAAGCACATGAAGGTTTTATGCGTGGATACGGAAAGGATTCGCACTCCTACAGAGTCTTCAACCTCTTTCACTATAAAGTGGTTGAAACTGTGGATGTGCGGTTCGATGAGACTAACAGCTCACAAAAAGAGCACCTGCCAAATGTGCTAGATGAAGTTCCATCCAATGAATCCATCAAGCTTATGGGAACTGGAGAAATCATACCGTCTGAAGCACAGCCTGAAGAGAAACTCATCATCTCTGCACCTGATCAACCTGAAGACAATGCTCAGCCTGAAGAAAATCCTTCTAACGATGACAATGATCAGCAAGAGCAAAATCTTCGTCCTGTTCATCCTCGTGTTGCGAATGAAGTACAGATTGAGAAAATAATTAATAGCATCAATGCACCTAGTCCACTCACTCGTTCAAGGGAAACACAACTAGCAAATTTCTGTGGGCACTTCGCATTCATCTCGATATCTGAACCCAAGAAAGTTGATGAAGCCTTCATGGAACCTGAATGGATTCAAGCTATGCAAGAAGAGCTTCAACAATTTGAGCTGAATAATGTATGGGAACTGGTCAAGCAACCTGATCCTCGTAAGCACAATATCATAGGCACTAAATGGATATATCGCAACAAGCAAGATGAGCATGGTCAAGTTGTCAGAAACAAGGCTCGTCCCGTTGCTTAAGGATACACTCAAGTTGAAGGAATTGACTTCGATGAAACATTTCTCCTATGGCTAGGCTTGAAGCTATACGCATACTGCTGGCCTATGCAAATCATCATAACATTCTTCTGTATCAAATGGGTGTGAAGAGTGCCTTTCTCAATGGCAAGATTGAAGAAGTGTATGTTGCACAACCGCCTGGCTTTGAAGATCCAAAACATCCTGACATGGTTTACAAGCTCAACAAGGCACTGTATGGCCTCAAACAAGCCCCTCGTACTTGGTATGACACACTCAAGGACTTCCTGAAGAGCAAAGGCTTCAAACCTGGTTCCCTGGATCCCACTCTCTTCATGAAGACATATGATGGTGAACTGTTTGTATGCCAAATATATGTGGATGACATTATCTTCGGCTGCACTAATCAGAAATACAGTGATGAGTTTGTATACATGATGCAAGAGCAATATCAGATGTCCATGATGGGTGAGTTGAAGTTCTTACTTGGTCTTCAAATTCGTCAGCAACGAAATGGCATCTTCATATCTCAAGAGAAATACCTCAAAGATTGCCTGAAGAAGTTTGGAATGCAAGATTGCAAAGGTTACACGACGCCAATGCCAGCTAAACACCATCTGGGTCCTGACGACAATGGTAAAGAGTTTGATCAAAAGGTATACTGCTCCATGATTGGTCCTCTGCTTTATGTGCATCTAGGCCAGATATCATGCTTAGTGTTTGCATGTGTGCCCGATTCCAAGCGGCACCAAAGGAATCGCATCACTTAGCGGTGAAGCGAATTCTTCGATATTTGGCTCACACCCCAACACTAGGATTATGGTATCCAAGGGGCTCAGAGTTTGATCTAGTTGGATTCTCAGATGCTGATTATGCTGGTGACAAGGTGGATCGCAAGTCTACATCAGGCACATGTCACTTTCTAGGACGATCACTTGTATGTTGGTCTTCAAAGAAGCAGAACTGTGTATCTCTCTCCACTTCTGAATTTGAATGCATTGTTGCTGGGTCTTGCTGCGCTCAGCTTCTATGGATGAAGCAAACACTCAAAGACTATGGCATTCATCTGAAGCAAGTGCCACTCTACTGCGACAACGAAAGCGCCATCAAGATTGCCAACAACCCAGTTCAGCACTCGAAGACAAAGCACATTGAAATTCGTCATCACTTTCTCAGAGATCATGTCATGAAGGAAGATATTGATATCATACACGTCAACACTGAAGAGCAACTGGCAGATATCTTCACAAAGCCCTTGGATGAGAAAAGGTTTTGCAAGTTACGGTGTGAGCTAAATATCTTGGAATCCTCAAATGTCCTATGATCAGGCACACATCCTAACACTTATGCATGTTGATGACTTAGATGTGCAACACACAAAGTAACGTATATCTTCAATCAATGAAGACTTACATTCTGAGTGTGAATACATTAACGTGGAATTTGACTTCGGAGCGCCACGATAATTGTGCGCCGTGTCTGGGTCTAATACTTCCTATACGGTGGGTAACGCCACCACCAAATTCTTCCTTTAGAAGTGTTTTTCTCATGGCGTTACTTTTGCAAAGTCTTCACACTTGATTTGTCTTCAACATTGATTTGCTTTCTTGATTATCTTCACAATGTTTACTTGGTATATGCATATATTAAGTGTTCTGTCCTCTACATCACTCGCTCATAGCTATGTCTTTTCATTTGAATATTTTGATCTAAGTGAATGTGATCGGACCCTAACCTCTCTATGCTTCTACCTCAAATCTATCTATCCAAATCATATGCATTCTATTGAAACTGTCGAATGTCTTCTTTGCGTCCTTGTCAGCAGAAGACACAGAGATAAACATTTAATCTGTTTTAAATGCTTAATCCTTATTGCCTGAAACCCAGAGAAGCCGGAACAACCGCCCGACAATCCTGACGGGCGTGGGAACATGGAACTGCTTTCAATGTGTTGCATGTTCGCCACGTGTCCCTCAGATGTGAACCGCCAGGGGCACCTACGTAATTGCGATGTGTCATTCTTTTTCTTATAAATACATGTCCCCTCATGGTCAAAAATCCTTCTTCCACCTCTCCACCTCGTCAAAATCTAGCGCCTCCACTAGCTCTCGACGACGCCGGCGATGAAGCACTTAGCTGCAGCGACTTCACCGACGCCGTCCTCACGTCGGCCGCGGACATCATCTTCTCCACCGCCGCCGTAGGTGTCCTCCGTTGCCAAGTTAGGGCATGGTGGATCGAACTGCTCGGTCTCCTACTCTTCCCATCTAGCAGTTCATCGTGTGGTAATTAAAATCTCACTTTTTACCGTCTTTTGATCTAATCGATTCATCCTTCTTCACCAAAAGTGGTTTCTGTGACTACAAACTTGGATCTATCTAGTTCTGCATCTCATAATGTGCCTAGCATCTTCACTTATGCATCTAAACTAGTTAGATTCCTCACTTGTACCTATTCTTGGATTCGTACAAATCTGGAACCAACTTCAAACACATAGGTGAATGTCTTCGCGTTATGAGGTCAATGTCTTCAAACTGATTTATCTTCAAAATCTTCTGAGAATGCATATGACCTCTTCCCCTTCCCTCGCATCTTTAATGCTGTCACAGGTACATGTCCGTGGGAGAATCCCTTGGTTCTCATAGTCTGCATTCATTTGCAGAATTCTTACAGCATCATATCAACTCTCCCGAAGCCAGTTCTTGTCTGACCAAGAAGCCTTTGTCAGTGTTGAAGCCATACAGTTTGAACTTCATGGCTTCGTAAAAGTCAGTGAGGAAGGGCGGCAGACAGCGTCGCAGGGAAACATCAAAGGATTTGCCAGCTGATCTGCATGAACTGTACAAAACTGATCCTGAAGAAACCTATAATGAACGCAAAACTTGAATCCAATGGATTCGAAAATATTGGGCTGAGCAATGGTTTAAGTACAGATTCGTCACCAAGGAGTATGCTGAGAAGAATGCAATCAAGCGTCCCTGGGGAGATATTCTCTATAAAAATCTTCAACCCAAGACCAGAACTGAAGCCATTGCTCAGGTTTTTTTCCCTTGCATGGTCCGTGGACCTCAACCTACTGATGCTCATCCCACATCTCTGCTATGGTGATGGGATGACAATCTATTCAAGCGCAACTTTCAGGTTGCCAAGAACTCGGCCAAGGAGAACAAGAAATCTTGGGGATTAGAATTCAATCCTGGCCCCTCTACGCCTCGTGCCGATGGCACACGTGAAGCTGAACCAAATCTGGTTGGGCCCTTCTATGACTTAGAAGGACTCATCACTCATATCAGGGTTCAAGGAGCAGATGTGGATCGACCTGTAGATGACGCTAACTCTGATGAAGTGCCTGCACCTCCGAAGCCGAAGAAGCAGAAGAAACCCAAGGCTCCGAAGCCTTCCTCTCCACCAAAAGCTTCACAGGTGAAGCCCTTGGCCACTGCTCCACCTGCACCAAATGTGCAGTCTGAAGATCTCTCTCGTGTCTCCAAGACCGAGATGAAGAAGAAGAAGCATATGCACCCCTCCAGTCCTGCTCTGACCCCTGCTGCCATTCTGAGAAATGAGGCCATTGATCTATCAAATGACGACGATCTTACCAATGACGCTCTTGAGCTGTTGATTAAGAGCAAGTAGCAGGCGGAAATCTTCAATGATCTTCCCCTCTTCGATGTTGAGATTCTGAACAAGTTCATCGATGACTGGTTTGACAATCCAGAACTCAGTTTTGACGATCTACAACTTCCAATTGGCCTCAGCGTCTCCTTCAACGGCGCCATTGCTTCTGAGTTAGCTCTTGCTCAGAAAATTGTTGAGCTGAAGCACAAGATTGATTTTGAAAAGGCTCAGTTTAAGAAGCATATGGCCAGGCTCAGTGTGAAGGATGTGCAGAACTTCAAGATCATGCTACACGAGCTCAAGGAAGCATTTCTCAAGAAACATGGTGAAGCCCAAGGTTCTCGTGGGCGCATGAAGAATCTTGCTGCCAGATGTGTTCAAGGCTACAATGAAGCTGAAAAGCGCAAGGCCTTGGGCGACCAGGCATCGACCCCAGAATGGCTGCCAAGAAGAAGAAGAAGCCAGCTGTGGCAGAACCAGAAGCATCAAGGCAGGAAGAACCTCGCATTGTCTTCCCAGCCAGTATGACAGGCCCGAAGCCTAAGGTCCCCACAATGGCTTCAGAATTCAAGAAAACTAGAGCATCTGAAGCCGAAGCCAGAAAGCGCAAGACCAAAGCCACCACTGATGATGCTCCCCCAACCAAGAAAAGGAAAACAAAGAAGAGAGACCGGGCTGCTTCCACAGAGCCCCTTCTTGTCGAGCCAATTTTTGTTGCTTGTCCTGCATCTGAACATCGTGAACGTCGTCTGGTAGTTCATGAGCCTGCTTCCACAGAGGCTCCTGAAGCTGAAGATATTCCAGCTGTTGACCCCGCCGCAGCTGAAGACATTGGTCACCACGACAATGTAGCAGATGATGAAGTCCTTCCTCAGATTGAACAAAATATGGTATCATCGCCTGTGCTCACGCATAGCGAGCTCATCGGCATTGGTCGTCCTCTGACGCCAATTGCTCAGGATGCATCATGGGTTGATCACCCACAACAACAAGACACCCCAAGTACTCCCCAACCACAAGTCACCTCACCAGTGCAAGATGACGATGACTTTGAGGCCCAGCCAACTCCATCTCCACAGGCGTTGCCAGCGTTACGCAGGCTTCGCAAAGGACCAAGGCCCCAAGTCACTCTTCCGAGCGTTCCAGAAGGAGAAGTGCACCACCGATCTGTTGCACGTCAAGTGTTCCCAGAAGCCACTCCAACTGTGAACGTCTCTGAGTCTGAAGCCAAAACGGCTGAAGATATTCCGACCGCATCAGCCGATGATAAAGAAGAACCAAGAGTTGAAGAAGAACGAGTTGCAACTTCCCCAGTCCACCAAGATGCTTCTCCCAAGGAAAATGTGTCCAATCCTCCAGCCACACAAGTGGAATTTGAAGCTAACGTCACCACCAACAACAACACTGCTGACGACACTGATGTCGTCATGCCCGAAGCCAATAATGAAGCACCTGAAGCCAATGTGGCCCTTGAAGCCAATGCTGCACTAGACGTAATCATTCCTCCTGAAGCTATTGTGCCACTTGCAGCCCATGTCAACGAAAATGCCAATGCTCCTGTACCCCCTCCAAGACCTCATACTGTTGAGCTGGCATTTGATCATGGTCAACCTGTTATGGTCCGATGGCCCATTATGGTTCCTCCACCTGCTGTGGGTCCACAATTTGACTATCATGTCGAGCACAGGCCTCAAGTCCAGAAGCCCAAGCCAAGACTTCCTAGATTCCCAGGCATTGCAACCTCACCTGGGGCCTTCAATGTGAATGGCTTCGTGGCACATAACACCTTCTTCAACAGCGCCAAGAACCCATACTCCAAACCTCGCATTTCATCGGATCGGTTCTAGAGCTATCAGCAGCGCAGCTACTATTCATGCGTCTTATACAATCAAGGGCGCATATTTCCACATATGCGTCTCGACACTGAAGCTATAGCTGGCCTGCCCTGTCTAGAAGAAGCGTTGGATTGCTTCAGAGACGCTGGACTCCTGCAATTTGTCACAGACAAGGAACGCTAGAATGAAGAGCTTCTATTACAGTTTTATGCATCTCTTCACATTCGCGGCTACAACAGGGATCCAAAGACTTGGGTCCTTGAGTGGATGACAGGCAATGTCCATCATGAAGCCAAAGCTCTTGATATCATTGAGCTAACTGGCATGTCCACTCCAGGAGATCTGTTTGAACCTGGTTGTAGGCTTCACCGTGATGCTTTGGAAAGCATTTTTCAGAAGCCCGAGCCCAACATGAGCCAGATGCTCAGTATGATGAAGCCTTTGCCTCCAGATGCTGAATATCCTCAGGCGTTCTTTGTTGAAGACCTTGAGTATCTGCCACGCACCATCTACCACATCATACGGCGAACTCTCTGGCCTATCAAAGGACATTCTACAGCTGCAAAACTTGAAGGTACAATGAAGACATTGGTCTTCTATATTCTCAATGGCAAGAGCTTCAATACACAAGATTTCTTCATTCGTCAACTAGCAGCATCAGGCTCAGACATCTTTGGACTGAAGTTCTATGCTCCATGGGTCACGCGCCTCATCAATCTTCACTCCGCAATCAACTATCAGCCCTCTGCACGAAACCATCTTGTCTTTTTTCCGGAGGTCAATCTGTCTGTTGATGCCATTTACCCTGACCCTGCAAAGGAGCCACTATGTCTTCACAATGCAGACCATCAAAGCTTCACTCAGCCTATTCCAAGTCATTATGTGCCCAATGCTATCACTCGTGTTTATCCATTGGCAGGCCATACTCGTGCCCCTCTTCAAGCCAACACAGAAAGTACTATTGCTCAAAGGCCTCGGAAGCACTCTCGTGTTCTAAATGACCGAGAACTTCTTGTCGCACTTCATCAAAAGCAAGATAAGCATCATGACTGGCTGAAGCGTCAAATGCATAGTCTCTTGGTGGATGTCAATCGCATTCGTAATCTTGCCACCAAGAACGCATTTGTCTCCCATGAAGCATGTCAGCGATCTTGGAAGAGTCTGACACTTCTGTGCTCTGAAGATGATTTAAGAGCGAATGGCTTCACTAAGAGATATAAGTTTGATTCAACGCCTCCAAGGAATGCAGTTCTGTGACGGACTCCATCTCTTGAAGACTCTGAATACTCCTCTTCAGCGGCTACTGTAAATGCCAGAGTCATCGAGGATGAAGATGATGTGACTTCTCCAACGTCTGCATCGCCACATACCGACACTGCGTCGAGTTCTTCTGCACCGCCAAACGCCAATGACGACCCTGCTGCTTCACCTACTCCCTCTGGGAACGAGTAGAAGCTCTATGTCTTCACACCTTTTTGGTCCTTACTAACAAAAGGGGGAGAAGCATATGAGTTGATAGTCTTCAAGCGGGTCCATATGGGTGGTTGCTTTACTTTTTGCTACTTTTGCCAAGTGCTTACAACTCTCGCTTTTTGATACATTTGGTTCTTTGAGTTGTAACACTTAAACTCGATAGTCGTCTGCTACTTATTTGCTATTCTGTGATGCGATGATAAATTCCGCATGTGCGATGATAACTTCCGCACTTAGGTCATTTTGCAGACGTCCATTTTTCATTATGCATGTCATTATCTTTGCTATATAAAATCATGCATGATGAATTGTCATCATAAGTTGAAGAGGATCTCCACAAGTACAACCTGCCATGTGCAATTGCATTCCAAAAGCAAATTACTTATATGCACATCTTCAGGGGGAGCCTTTGCCACTTATGAAGACAATACCCTATCCTTTACAATTTCACATATTTTATTCCCCGTTGAAAACTTCAACCAGTTTGTCATCAATCACCAAAAAGGGGGAGATTGTAAGTGCATCTAGTGCCACCCCTAGTTGGTTTTGGAGTATTGACGGCAAACCTGGTTGAGGGACTAATGTGTTTGTGAGAATTGCAAGATAACACAAGTATAAGTCCCTCATTGATTCGATTTTCCTACCAGAGATGACCCCTAAAAATGTATGAAGACATTGAAGTCAAAGGTGGTATGTGAAGACATTCACATTGAAGACTATGACAAGAGAAGACATCGCATGAAGACTATGGAGCGCGAAGACTTAGTTGTTTCGTCATTCTTTTTCTTCTTTGTTGAGTCATATGAACCACCGTACTGTTAAGTGGGGTCCAAGTAAACCAGTCAGAATGACTGAAGTGATGCTTAACCAAAATCCTATGTCTTCGAGCGAAGACAATGAGAGCAAATCTTATCCAGAGCTGGATAAGTCAGCTTTGCTTGTAGCTCAAGTAAAGTTGCCGTGTGTGTTTGAAATCTGACCGTTGGAACACGTGTTAGTTCCTTAGTGACCCAGGGTCATTTCGGACAAATCAGGTTGGGTTGCCTAGTGGCTATAAATAGCCCACCCCCTACAACCATAAACGGTTGGCTGCTCAGAGTTAGAGTATGGCTTTTGTCGTCTGAGAGCAACCCACCTCGAAGCCTTTTGAGAGAGAATTCCTTGCGAGGATAAAGCCCTAAACACCCAGAGCCAAAGAGTGTTAGGCATCACTTAAGTCTTGTCTGTGTGATCTGAAGACTTATTACACTTGAGGATTGTGAATCCTCCATCCGGTTAGGCGTTGCGTTCTGAGCATCCAAGAGTCATTGTGGATCGCCGGTGAACGAAGTCTGTGAAGGTTTGGAAGTCTTCCTTGAAGACTTACCAGAGTAATTGGGCGACGACTAGGTGTCCTTAGCTCAAGGGGAATAAGGTGAAGACGCAGTCTTCTGAGTTGAATCTCAGCCTCCCTAACCAGACATACAGTTGTCACAGCAACTGGAACTGGTCCAACAAATCATTGTCTTCAACGAGCCACTGGTTCTATCCTACCCATCTCTTTATTTGCATATTGGTCCTTATGAAGTCATTGCCTGTTTGCATTATCTATTTGTCTTCACTGTGTGACTGCTTGTTCTGATTGGCTTCATACTATCTTCCATCCTGATCTATACTGCCTAGCTGCTATTAGTCTTTGTGCTATCATTTCATTGAATACTTGACTATGGCTTGCTTAATGTAGTCTACCTTTTGCTGCATGGTAATAGGTTTATTCTTATCGTTTGTCTTCGAAACTTCCATGTTTTGAAGACTTCCATAAAAATCGCCTATTCACCCCCCCCCCCCTCTAGTCGATCACTAGCACTTTCAACTTGGGGGCTAATGTATGCCAAAACAAATTCTTATGACTCTACTATACTTCAAGTCCCAAGTACTTTACAAAGTAACAACACTTGGCACTTGGGGGCTAATGTATGATATTCGGCAAGTATCTCAAGGTTAAGCCGGACTGCAATATTTGTTGAGTTCGGCACAAGAAAGTTATGAAATTCAAAGTACCGGCTCATTTATGGACAAGTGAACCGGCCCTTGGGGACTACCGGTGAAGTTTATTCTATTTTATTGGACTCCAGAAATATCTAAAGGTAAAGCTTTAGCCTATATCATAAGTCTACAGATCATTCAAGGTTTTATCATAATCTGATGACTTGGGGGCTGGCAGAATATGAGTAAGCCGGAAGAGCATACCTCATACTTCAGCTGCAACTGCTTGACCATTTCGATTTCTGAGTCACGGCTGGAGTGCACATGGCTCAGATAGCCGGACAATATGTCATTGGCGTTCAGATGGCTATAATGAGAAACGTCAAAACGCACTTTTTGTCTCTCCAAAGCCTCTTGTTCAGCCGTGTGACGAGCCAACACGGTGGGATTCCCCGGCTCAACAAAGCGGCTTCCAGTGATCAGAACGTCCTGGGCAGACAGCAATGGCGGGTTGGTTGAGCTGGATGGACCAGTAGCAGAAGGATTAATGATGGTATCGTCAACTGACGGCTCAGGAGGATCTACTTCAGCATTGGCAGCCGGGTCTTCTGGTGCTTCAGCTAATGGAGGAGAAGGTGGCATAGCCGATTTGGGTGCAAGGACTGGTGGGTCTTCCGCCGGCCTAGTCACCTTGGCCTTCTTGGACTTGGCTTGGCCACTAAGAAAGATATTATGAAACAGTCAGTATAAAAAGCAGTTTGAAAGACACGGAGGAAAGATGGTTTCTTCCTTACCCAGGGGCAGTCTTAATGGCCGGGAATTGAGTTTGAGATGAGTCGCCAGAAGAGCGGGACACCTCCTGCAAAGATAAAATAAAGTTAATAATACAAGGGAGAAGATCCATTAATGGAAAGTAATAGGCGAAGGAATAAACCTCATTCTGGCGCTTTTGAGGCGTTTGTTGAAGTACAACAGGCGGTTCATCGACGTTCTGGGACTGACAGCGGCTCTCATGTTGCTGCTTTTTCAAAAGAAAATGAGGGTCCAGATAAGCCAAAGGGTGTGAAAACCTTACTTTCCGGGTTACGACTCAAAGTTTCTGTCTTGGAAAATGGGCTGAGTCGGAGGAAATAGTTACCTCTTCTTCCACGGCCTGACTGGCCCCTGTGTCGTCCTAGCAATGATCAGTGTTAATAAGATTATTAAAAAGCTGGCCAAGGGAGTCAAGGGCTACCTCCGACTCAGAAGTATCATCATCAAGCTTCAGCACGTCTTCAGCGGTGCTCTTCTTCTTCTTTTTAGATCTCCGAGTCGTCTTCTTAGCGTTTATTGCGGTGGCTCTTGCTTTCTTGGCAGCTTTGTGGTCATATTTGGCTTTCGAGAAATCAGATTTGGCCTATAAACAAGTAAAAAAGATGAAAGGTCAGGCAAGTATTAAAAACGGCTGAGAAAAATACAAAAGAGAGAGATCAGAGGTTCTTTACGTTTGGCGCCAGGTTAAGTTTGCAGAAGGGGTTTACCCGACTTTACTGCAGTCTTCATATTTGCCGTTTACCAGAAGAGTTGACATTGCAACAATATCTACTTCGGGTAACTGAACGGAGCTGTAACGAAGAGAATCATTCGGACCTCCACCATATTCATACATGAGTTTGGATCGGCGGCTTAGAGGGATAACCCGCCATGAGATCCAGCAACGGGTCAAATCAACCCCGGTTAAACCGTTCCCCAATAAAGCATTAATCCTTTTGATTGATGGAATCAGTTTTTTACGTTTGGCAGTAGTAAGCTTGTCGGGGAGCGCAAATTTGGAGTCAAGACGCTCGACGCGATAACCCGGAAGTGGCTTCTCATTTGCTGGTGAAGTGTCTTGCCAATAGAACCAAGTCTGATTCCAGTCTTTGGGATGACTCGGCAAGACTATGAGGGGGAAGACGGCACCCTATCGGCGTTGAATCGAGATGCCTCCAAGTTCCAAGCTAAGGCCATTGGTGCACTCGTTCTGGCGGTTCAGATAAAAATACTCTCTAAAGAGTTCCACAGTCGGTTCTTCTTGAAGGTAAACCTCACAGAGCACTTGGAAGTTGCAGATATTGGATATGGAATTGGGCCCGATATCTTGAGGGTGGAGGTTGAAAAAATGGAGGACTTCTCTAAAGAACTTTCAGCCGGGTGGGGAAAAACCATGGTTCATGTGGTCAGAAAAGACAATGACTTCACCATCTCTTGGATTGGGCCGTTCCTCGTCCGGGTCAGGTGCACGATAAGACATGACATTCTTCCCTGGCAAAAATCCTATGGAGAAGAACTCCTTCAAATTGTCATCAGTTACTGTTGAGGGAACCCAGTTGCAGACAGTCGGTGCTTTGGACGGCATGATGTTCAAAAGACGAACTGAAAAGAAAGCAACATGCCGGTTCAATTCAATGACAATGGTACAGGGGAGTAATGGCGGCTTAAGTAAGGGCTAATGTCATATAAGGAAAAGTAAGCTGGCAAATAAGTCGCCATGACTACAGATATTTGAGAAAGCAGTTTCGGCTAAGTGTTGAGACAAACAAGTTTCCTAATTGTTGGATATTATTCCAGATCAAATGGCTATTCAAAATGGAAAAAATTCTAAACCTAAAAGTTTTTTGCACATATGGGTTTGTGAGTCCTAATGAGGCCTTTATAATGGGAAAAGGGATCTATCAGTGTCAAGATTAGGTGCCAAACAGCTACCGTACAAACATATATCTCTTTTTGAATCAAGAAGAGGCTGCAGCGGAAGAACTACGAAGAACTACAATGAACTACGAAGAACATGCGGAAAACCTAGAAAGTCCTAATGCAGATCTGAGGAGCCAGAAGGGAAACACTTACAGCCACAGATCCTGCGCGGAAAGCCGATGCCGTTTTCTGGACTGATTTTGGTCGATGCAACAGCCAAGGTCGACAGAGGGGAGGTGCTCTCTGACGGCGGCGGAGCTCAAGCGGCAGCGAAGGTCGCGAGAGGAGGAAGACGAAGAAGAGGGGAGAATGAGAAAGACCGGGCGCGTGCCTATTTATAAGGGGATAAGCGAACAGGCGGGCGCGAAAATCGAGGAAGACCCGAGTAATGGTTATCCAATTAAACGGACGCCTCGATTCTCGGAAGGTATTAAAGATGAAGATCCGTTGAGAGATGACGTCATAAATTTTTTTTGTGTTTTGAAGAGATGACGTCATGGTGGGTTACAAAAACTTCTGCGAGGATAAGAAGATGGATTTTTGTTTAAGTGTTGAAGATTGACAAAGAACAAAGTTCAAAATCAATCTGGGGCCTAATATTGGGGATATAGCTATCAGTTGTGACCCGCCCAGGAGGGGCCGGGTCAGCCCCAATGGCGGGTCACAAAGGAAGCCCAATAAACATTCAAGGCGACAGTTTATTAAAGCTTATAGAAGGCCTAAGGCCTAGAGGCGGCTTAAGGCCCAATATTGTAAACCGCCGTATGTAAGCAAAGACTTGTAAGAAAAGGCATGTAAAAGAAGTCACCGAGCCGGACACGCTGTATGAGCCGGCTGGGACTCTGTAGGCCACCAGGCGTCAACCCGTGTATATAAGGGGACGACCCGGTGGCGACTTAGGGCAAGAAACAAGAGATCGATAACCAAGCCGGTGAACTAGCCTCTTGGTGATCGAAAACCCAGCAATATCAACACAACTAGACGTAGGCTTTTACCTTCATCGTAAGGGGCCGAACTAGTATAAAACCTCTCGTGTCCTTTGTCCCGATTAACCCCTTTAAACTTCCTAGCTGCGATGGCCCTACGACTAAGTCCTTTTGCTAGGACATCTGCCGTGACAACTCCACGACAGTTGGCGCTCACTATGGGGCCAGCACACAGTGGATTTGAGTTCTTAAAGGGCAACTTCGAAGGGCTCAAGGGATACGCTGTGGGCCGGATGACCAAGAGTCGTCGCAGCCAGCTCTACATCGACAACGAAAGCTGGGGCCCTGAGGCCGGCTCAATTGAGTATGGGTACCGGGTCCCCTTCGGCGGAATACATGTCTTCATCGGTCGGATCGGCGAATCGGGCCCTGAGCCGGATGTCCACACCAACCTCGTCGAAACGGCTCAGCGCGCGAGTTCCACCCTTGTTCAATCTGTCATGAAGCATGCCTTCGTAGGTTGCATCCACGGTGGTGAATACTCAGAAGGATCGGTGGATGGCGGTGAGATAGCCATCTGTTCTGACGCTACATCATCAACGGGCGAGACAGACTCTTTGTATCAGCTGCAGGATGGCATGCTCGGGGGCTGTTCCGATGGCAGCAGTATTCCAGACCCCTTTGAGCCGCCAAATCGGGTTGGGGTCTTCATGGCAGGCACGCAGCCCGGGCAGAACTCCACAGCTGCAGCAGCAACAACCACCGGGTCGGCAGCAACCGGGTCAGGAGACCCCGCGCGCCCCCCGGCTCAGATTCTAATGGACCTCACAGATAAGCTGACAACTCTGTTGACTGCCGTGGTGGAGCCGACAGATAAGGTTCAGCACGACGTGGAGGTGGCACACGTACGTGAAGAGATGGTACAAGCTAAGGAAAATTTAGCAGCAGAAGAGGTCAGGATGGCCGCGGAGCGGGCGACTTTGGACACTCGTGCTCAGCAGCTTCAAGCGGAGACTTTCTGGCTCTCGGTGGACCTAAACGCGTCAAACGAGGTCATGAGAAGAAGGCATCAGAAAACTCAGTCATGGCTACCTCTGACGCTCGATCCTAGGAACCTTTTCCATACGCCCGGAGCCGGCCCAAGTAACCCGCTAGAGGCAAATCGGATCCCGACACCCGGGGCACCGGTTCAGCCGCGCGCCATGGAACCACCGCGTGTACATACCGCTCCACCTCATTATGTGCCAACACCACCGGGTCACTTCTCCAATCCTTTGGAAAACCTCATTGCTGCGTCGGCTCGTTTGGCGGCTCTCCCGATGGAAGGCGACTCTCCGGCGGCGATTGAGACACGAAGGGTGAGATAACTTCTTCAAATAGCTCTGGCACAGCAGGATGAGTACTCTTACAGTCGAGACAGAATCCATTCAACCCCTCGCCCGAGCCGGAGCCCAAGCTACAGTAGGCATATGGACTCAGCTGATATGTCAAGCAATGCTCAACGTCGCAACCGGCCGCACAGGCACGAGCCGGCATAGGCTGGAGCCATTAACTTAGCAGATCAGGAGAGGATCCGACAAGAGGCTGAGCAAGCGGTTCAACTAGCAGCGGAGCAGGCGGCTCATCAAACTTTTCCGGCTTATCCAGCAACCTCGGTTGAGGCAGGAGTGGCCACGAGAACCGGAGGTGTCCCTTGCCTGGTGCCGGCCATACGTAATGAGCGCTTGCCAAAAGACTTCAAGGGGCCTCGTAAGGTGCCTAACTACACGACTAACTTGCAGCCTGGGGCCTGGATTGAGAGTTATGAGATGGCAATGGAGTTGTTGGAGGTCAGCGACGCGACAATGGCTAAGTATTTCACTATGATGTTGGATGGAACAGCTCGCACTTGGCTAAAAGGATTGCCCCCCAATTCCATCGGCTCATGGGCAGAGTTAAAAGCCCGGTTCATTCAGAACTTCAAGGACACATGCAAACAACCTATGTCAATCGTGGACCTGACTAATTTTAAACAAGAGGAAGGTGAGTCCACAACCCATTGGGTGCGCCGGGTCAAGGAGATAATTCATTCATCTGATAAGATGGATGCCGGCTCGGCAGTCTTAATGTTGGAGAAAAATTGCCGTTTTGAACCTCTGAAGCAGAAGTTGGGGCGGCTTAAACATGACTGCAATGACATGGGCCAGTTGATGGCGGCTCTCGTCAACTATGATGATTCCGATAGTACCAAGGACCATGTGTCTGATGAAGAAAAGACAGGGAAGGGAAAGAAGAATGGCGACGACAAGGGTCACCAGCATAACCCGGCAAATCAAGGAGGCAATAAACGTAAAACTGACGAATTTGTGGCTAACACCAATGTGCAGGGCAACAATCAACGACGCAAGGGTAGGCAACCCCCTCGGTCGGGCGGGTCAGGTCCCACCCTTGAGCAACTATTGAATGAACCTTGTCTAAGAAACGGCACCCGGGAGAAGCCAGCCACCCATCTTTGGAAGGATTGTACAATCATGAAGGCGTTTAAAAATTCAAATGCACTTGATGGAAGTCATGGCCCTGGCGGCGGTTCAGGTGGAGGCGGCTTTCATGGCCCGGGCGCCGGTTCAGGTGGAGGCGGCTTTCACGGTCAGGGTCATACGGGTAACCAAGGAGGTTATAATCCACAACCCGGCCAAGGTAATCAGCAGCAACAGTTCGGATATCAGAGCAACCCAAAACAGTTGAATAGTGGGCAATATCATGTGTTTACCACTAGCTTGTGCAAGAGGGACCAGAAGCTTCACTAGAGGGCTGTCAATGTCGTTGAACCGGCGATTCCACGTTACTTACGATGGTCAGAATAGCCTATTGTGTGGAGTAGAGAGGATCATCCTCCCCGGGTTGATAATGCGGGTCACTTGGCCTTGGTAGTAGCGACTCAGGTTAGTGGATATAAATTCACTAAAGTACTCATGGATGGAGGCAGTAGCATCAACATCCTCTACTATGAGACGTTCCGTCGGATGGGGTTGACTGATAAGAGTCTTAAGCAATCCAACACTGTTTTTCACGGTGTGGTACCTGGCAAGTCGGCATACCCACTTGGTAAGATTGAACTGGAAGTAGCCTTTGGGGATGAATATGATTCCAGAGCGGAGAAATTAACCTTTGAGGTGGTTAAGATCAAAAGCCCATATCATGCTCTGTTTGGACGGCTGGCTTACGCCAAGTTCATGGCTCAGCCATGTTATGTGTATTTGCAGCTCAAAATGCCGGGTTATAAGGGCACCATTACAGTACATGAAAGCCGGAAAATAGCCTTGGAGTGTGAAGAAGGAGATGTTGCATATGCTGAGTCGGTTTGTGCAACAGAAGAGTTAAAGTTATAAGGATAATGTTGACCCGGCAGACATGACATCTTTAAAGAAGCCAGCAACGGAGCAGGAACCGGTGTTGAAGTTCAAGTCAGCTGATGACACCAAGATGGTTGATTTTGTGCCCGGCGACTCGTCCAAGCAGTTCATCATCAGTGCCAACTTGGATCCAAAATAGGAAAGCGCGCTCATCGAGTTCATCCGTGAGAACCGGGACATCTTTGCATGGAAACTTTCTGACATGCCGGGTGTCCCGAGAGAACTCGCTGAGCACACTCTCAATATTGATCCAAAGTTTAAGCCGGTCAGGCAATTTCTCTGACGGTTCAACGAGCAAAGGCGCAAGGCCATTGGAGAAGAGGTGGCCCGGCTCTTGGCGGCCGGGTTCATTGTGGAAGTCTTTCACCCAGAGTGGTTGGCCAACCCGGTGCCTGTACTCAAAAAGAATGGCACCTGGCGTATGTGTGTGGATTACACCGATTTAAACAAAGCTTGTCCAACTGACCCTTTTGCTCTCCCCCGTATTGATCAGATCATCGATGCTACGGCGGGTTGCGCGCGTTTGAGTTTTCTGGATGCTTATTCAGGTTATCATCAGATCAGGATGGCAGTCAAGGACCAGGAGAAGACGGCTTTCATCACTCCGTTTGGAGCCTTCTACTATGTGTCTATGCCCTTCTGGCTTAAGAGCGCCCAGGCAACTTATCAACGGTGTATGCAGAATTGCCTTCACAATCAGATTGAGTGTAATGTTCATGCTTATGTGGATGATATAGTGGTAAAGTCCAGGAAAGAGGAAAGCTTGGTAACATATCTGAAGGAGACCTTTGATAACCTCCGGGTCTACAAAATGATGCTTAACCCGGCCAAGTGTGTTTTTGGAGTCCCAGCTGGCAAGCTCTTGGGTTTTTTGGTGTCCAACCGAGGTATTGAAGCTAACCCGGAGAAAATTAAGGCAATCACATCCCTGGCCAAACCAACATGCATCAATGACGTTCAACGGCTGGCGGGTCGTGTTGCTGCTTTGAGCCGGTTCATAAGCCGGTTAGGGGAGAAGGCGATGCCTTTGTATCAGATGATGAAGAAAACGGATGATTTCGTTTGGAGCGATGCCACGAACTCTGCTTTTGAGGATCTGAAGAAACAGCTTGCTGAGCCACCGGTTCTTGCTGCTCCAGTTGAGAAAGAGCCGCTGTTATTATACGTAGTCGCTAACTCACGAGCTGTTAGTGTGGCAATTGTGGTAGAGCGCAAGGAGGTTGGCAAGGAACATCCGGTTCAACGGCCAGTTTATTACGTCAGTGAGGTGCTGACTGAATCTAAACAAAGATATCCACATTGGCAGAAGCTCATGTATGGGGTGTTCATGGCAAGCCGGAAACTTAAACATTACTTTCAGGGTCACCCAGTCACTGTGGTTAGCTCTGCGCCTTTGGGAGACATCATCCAGAATAGAGAAGCTACCGGACGAGTCGCCAAGTGGGCCATTGAACTTGGGTCTCATGGGTTGAAGTATGTGCCACGTATGCGATCAGATCTAAAGCACTGGTTGACTTTATTAATGACTGGACAGAGATGCAGATGCCAGAGGAGAAACCAGACAACACATATTGGACGATTCACTTTGATGGGTCCAGACAGTTGGAGGGCTCGGGGGCTGGAATTGTGTTAACTTCCCCTCGATGTGACAAATTTTGTTATGTGTTGCGACTGATGTTTCCTTGTAGTAACAACGCAGCAGAATATGAAGCCTTGCTCCATGGTCTTCGAATGGCTAAAGAGATGAGCCTGAGCCGGGTCCGGTGCCTTGGCGATTCAGATTTGGTGGCCCAACAAGTATCAGGCAAGTGGGATTCCAAGGACCCTCTCATGGCGGCTTATCGCCGTGAAGTTTGATGTTGTTGCAGGACATTTTAAGGGTTATCAGGTGGAACACATTGACCGTAGGAAGAACGAAGCGGCGGATGCTTTAAGCCGGTTGGGATCTCAGTGTAAGTCGGTGCCACCTAACACCTTTTTGGATGTTTTGCATAACCCGTCTGTTAAGTTACCTACAGAAGAAGATCTAGCCGTTCCTGATCCGGAGGCACAGTTGGTGGCGGCTCTTCACGTCATCCCAGATTGGACAGTGTCGTTCTTGCTTAAATGATCCGGGGCGAGTTGCCAGCGGACGAGACCCTGGCCCGACAGATAACCCGGCGGTCTAAGTCAATGACGATTTCAGACGGAGAATTATACCATTGCAACGTCTCCAGAGCGTTTCAGCGGTGTGTTTCTCCTGAAGAAGGCCAAGAAATACTTCGTGAGATCCATGAAGGCGATTGTGGTCATCACGCCGGGTCAAAATCCCTTATGGCCAAGGCTTTTTGTCATGGTTTTTACTGGTTAACGGCTCATGCCGATGCAGAAGGTCTGGTCAGTAGGTGTGATGGATGTCAAAAATTCGCACGGCGAGCACACGTGCCGGCTCAAGAGTTGCGGATGATTCTAATCACCTGGCCGTTTGCGGTCTGGGGGCTTGACATGGTTGGACCTGTGAAAAGGTCTAAGGATAAAAAGACACATCTTTTAGTGGCAGTTGACAAATTCACAAAGTGGGTTGAGGCAGAGCCAGTGAGTAAGTGTGATGCGGCCACGGCGGTTCAGTTCACGAAAAAGGTGATTTTTCATTTTGGTTTTCCACACAGCATTATCACTAACAATGGCACTAATCTATCCCAAGGGGCTATGGAGGAGTTTTGTCAACGTGAGCATATCCGGCTTGATGTTTCTTCTATAGCCCATCCTCAATCCAATGGTCAAGCTAAGAGAGCAAATCAGAAAATCTTAAAAGGTCTCAAACCCCGGCTTATGGTTCCCTTGCAGCAGACGCCGGGTTGTTGGGTAGAGGAGTTACCCTCGATACTGTGGAGTATCAACACCACTCCTAACAGGTCTACAGGTTATACACCTTTCTTCATGGTTTATGGAGCGGATGCAGTGTTGCCTAGTGACATCCGTCATGACTCGCCCCGTGTGGAGGCTTATGTTGAAGCGAATAACAAGCAAGCCAGACAGGATGCACTTGACTTGTTGGATGAGGAAAGAGACTTAGCAGCGGCTCGATCAGCAATTTATCAACAGGACCTACGCCGTTGTCACAGCCGCCGGGTTAAGTCCAAAACTTTTCAAGAAGGTGACCTGGTGCTCCGGCTTATCCAGGATCTGTCAGATGCACACAAGCTATCCCCGCCTTGGGAAGGACCCTTTATGGTTAGCAAGAACTTAAACAACGGGTCATATTACCTCATTGACGTTCGAGAGCACAAAGACTCACGTAAGTCGGAGGAGGAGACCCGCCGGCCGTGGAACATTGCTCAACTTCGGCCATACTACACCTGAGCCACCGGCTCTCATCATGTACATACTTTGACATTGTATATACTATGATAAGTAATAAAGAAGGACCTCGGTCTTTTTCCCTTTCAAAGATTACATATCTTTACTATTTTTTATTTAATATGACTATTAAAGAGCTGATCATATCTGAATCAAGTCTAACCTTTTTGGTCCGGCTTATGATCGTATTAGAATCTAGCTGTAAACTATCATGGTCACTTGGGGGCTTCTTGTTCAAACATGGGTCGTATTCAAACCAAAGAGAACATAGCTGTCATAACCCTCTTGATCGGCTCAAAAGCCAAACTCACTAGGGGGCTTCTTGATCGTATTCGAATCATAGCTTAACCCCTTTTGGGTCCGACTTGGATCGTATTCGAATCAGGGTCGTTAAAAACCTCTCAAGGTCATTTGGGGGCTTCCTGTTCAAACATAGGTCGTATTCGAACCAAAGAGAACATAGTTGTCGGTACCCTCTTGATCGGCGCAACGCCAAAGCCACTGGGGGCTATATGGTCGTATTCGAGTCTTAGCTTAACCCCTTTGGTCCGGTTTACTGATCGTATTCGAATCAGAAACCCCCAGCCTTTAACTACAAGGTTAATTTATATTGGTTACCAACTGTTATTTGTTTTATTTGTCTTATTGGTCTTTTATTGTCTCAATTTTAAACAAGTTAGCACGGTCTTTTCACCGGCTTAACTATTTGACAATAAGCCGCCAAGGCATTACAGTCATCAGTCGTACCGAAGCATTGACTTCTCATAAAGATTGATTCATCAACCTCATCACCCGGATCGCATAAACCGATGGTCCAGAGGTAAAAAATACAGTTATGATTGTTATTTAAGAACAGTTGCTTTCTATATTAATCAAGGTTTGTTTCCACCTTGGTTATTTTTCGCATCTGTTTTTCTATTTCATCTACTATGATAAAGTATTGGTTATACACCGGGTGTTCTGACCCGTTCGGTGTTAAACCACCAAGCAAGTTTTTCTTTTTGCTACATGAACATAGCTGAAATATCGCAAAGATAACCATGAATGTGACGCATATATTGACATCAAGAAGCAAAGAGTCACACACGAGATCTTGTGCGCGATGGCATAAGCAAAATATGCAGCTGTTTTCAAAGCTAAGTCTATTACAAGGCTGTTAAAAAGCCCACAAAGATGGTTCTCACTCCTCCCTTGCCGGTTCACTTCCTTCTGTTAATTGGAAGCAAGGGTTGGACCAATCGAAGCCGTTCACGGCGATGAATTCTGATTCTTCATCAATCAAGCCGGCTGGATCAACATTCGGAGCAAATGTATGTTGACGAACCGGCGGGATAAGGTCGGTCACCTTGTAGGAGGGAGTCGCCATCTTCTTATTTTCCAAATCAAAACCTGGCTGGTATTTATCGATATTTGTTTCATCTCCGAGAATGGTGGCCTGAGGTCGCACCTCCCTCACGCAAGCAACAAAGTCATCCTGTTCAAATAGAGACCCGTCTTCTTTCACCGTGGGGTACCCTCTGGCTACATCCGCCGGGTCTAGATCTGGCACCCAAGCCTTGGAGCGGCTCAGGGCAGTCAAAGCTTCGGCTCTGGCACATGATCGCTTGACTTCTTGAAACCTGGCAGGTAAGATAGACAGCCTTTTCAAGACATCACTGAGCCGATTGGGTCCTTGATTGGCAGGAGAGATAGCGGCAAGTGCCTGTTGTGCGCCAATGTACAACTGCTCCACTAAGGTATAGACCGCCTTTAGTTTAGTCACGTTGTCTTGGCTCAGATTCTTGCTTCGCGGGCCTGCACATATTTTGTACACAAAGGGTCAGCTGGCGGTTTATATTTCGGGTCAGCAGAAGGTACAAAAGATCAGTACAGATGACATACCAAAGATGGCGGAAACCATGTGAGACACCCGGTCCTTTAATCCGGTCAGCTCCGTAGTAACCTCTTCAAGAGCTGCTTCAGCTTTTTCGGCGCGTTGTGTCAGCAACGTTTTCTCTTCAGCCCAGGTTTTCTTCTTGGCGGTCAAGCTGGTTTTCAATTTCTCCGTCTCAGCAAGACTTAATTGCAGTTTGGAGTTAGCAGACTTGATTTCTGCCTCCTGATCCGCCAGCCGGGTCTTCACATCAGTTAATTGCGAACTCAGTTCAGATAAGGCATTCTACAAAACATACACATGTGTGTCAAGGTTTCAATTAAAGTTCAAGAGGCAAGATTCAAGTCTCAAGTACTTTGCACTGCAAAACCGCTTGACATTAGGGGCTAATGTATGCCAAAACAAATTCTTATGACTCTACTATACTTCAAGTCCCAAGTACTTTACAAAGTAACAACACTTGGCACTTGGGGGCTAATGTATGATATTCAACAAGTATCTCAAGGTTAAGCCGGACTACAATATTTGTTGAGTTCGGCACAAGATAGTTATGACATTCAAAGTACCGGCTCATTTATGGTCAAGTGAACCAGCCCTTGGGGACTACCGGTGAAGGTTATTTTATTTTATTGGACTCCAGAAATATCTAAAGGTAAAGCTTTAGCCTATATCATAAGTCTACAGATCATTCAAGGTTTTATCATAATCTGAAGACTTGGGGGCTGGCGGAATATAAGTAAGCCGGAAGAGCATACCTCATACTTCAGCTGCAACTACTTGACCATTTCGATTTTTGTGTCATGGCTGGAGTGCACATGGCTCAGATAGCCGGACAATATGTCGTTGGCATTTAGATGGCTATAATGAGAAATGTCAAAACACACTTTTTGTCTCTCCAAAGCCTCTTGTTTAGCCGTGTGACGAGCCAACACGGTGGGATTCCCCGGCTCAACAAAGAAGCTTCCAGTGATCAGAACGTCCTGGGCAGACAGCGATGGCGGGTTGGCTGAGCTGGATGGACCAGTAGCAGAAGGATTAACAATGGTACCGTCAACTGACGGCTCAGGAGGATCTACTTCAGCATTGACAGTCGGGTCTTCTGGTGCTTCAGCTAATGGAGGAGAAGGTGGCATAGCCGATTCGGGTGCAAGGACTGGTGGGTCTTCCGCCGGCCTAGTCACCTTGGCCTTCTTGGACTTGGCTTGGCCACTAATAAAGATATTATGAAACAGTCAGTATAAAAAAGCAGTTTGAAAGACACGGAGGAAAGATGATTTATTCCTTACCCAGGGGCAGTTTTAAAGGCCGGGAATTGAGTTTGAGATGAGTCGCCAGAAGAGTGGGACACCTCCTGCAAAGATAAAGTAAAGTTAATAATACAAGGGAGAAGATCCATTAATGGAAAGTAAAAGGCGAAGGAATAAACCTCATTCTGGCACTTTTGAGGCGTTTGTTGAAGAACAGCAGGTGGTTCATCGACGTTCCGGGCCTGACGGCGGCTCTCATGTTGCTGCTTTTTCAAAAGAAAATGAGGGTCCGGATAAGCCAAATGGTGTGAAAACCTTACTTTCCGGGTTACGACTCGAAGTTTCTGTCTTGGCAAATGGGCTGAGTCGGAGGAAATAGTTACCTCTTCTTCCACGGCCTGACTGGCCCCTGTGTCGTCCTGGCAATGATCAGTGTTAATAAGATTATTAAAAAGCTGGCTAACGGAGTCAAGGGCTACCTCTGACTCATAAGTATCATCGTCAAGCTTCAGCAGGTCTTCAACGGTGCTCTTCTTCTTCTTTTTAGATCTCCGGTTCGTCTTCTTGGCGTTTATGGCGGCGGCTCTTGCTTTCTTGGCAGCTTCGTGGTCATATTTGGCTTTCCAGAAATCCGATTTGGCCTATAAACAAGTAAAACAAGATGAAAGGTCAGGCAAGTATTAAAAAACGGCTGAGAAAAATACAAAAGAGAGAGATCAGAGGTTAATTACCTCTAGCGTCGGGTTAAGTTTGCCGAAGGGGTTTAACCCGATTTTACTGCAGTCTTCATATTTGCCGTTTACCAGAAGAGTTGATATTGCAACAATATCTTCTTTGGATAACTGAACGGAGTTGTAACGAAGAGAATCATTCGGACCTCCACCATATTCATACATCAGTTTGGATCAGCGACGTAGAGGGATAGCCCGCCATGAGATCCAGCAACGGGTCAAATCAACCCCGGTTTAACCGTTCCCCAATAAAGCATTAATCCTTTTGATTGATGGAATCAGCTTTTTACGTTCAGCAGTAGTAAGCTTGTCAAGGAGCGCAAATTTGGAGTCAAGACGCTCGGCGCGATAACCCAACAGTGGCTTCTCATTTGCTGGTCAAGTGTCTTGACAATAGAACCAAGTCTGATTCCAGTCTTTGGGATGACTCGGCAAGATTATGAGGGGGAAGACGGCACCCTGTCGGCGTTGAATCGAGATGCCTCCAAGTTCCAAGCTAAGGCCATTGGTGCACTCGTTCTGGCGGTTCAGATAAAAATACTCTCTAAAGAGTTCCACAGTCGGTTCTTCTTGAAGGTAAACCTCACAGAGCACTTGGAAGTTGCAGATATTGGATATGGAATTGGGCCCGATATCTTGAGGGTGGAGGTTGAAAAAATGGAGGACTTCTCTGAAGAACTTTGAGCCGGGTGGGGAAAAACCACGGTTCATGTGGTCAGAAAAGACAATGACTTCACCATCTCTTGGATTGGGCCGTTCCTCGTCCGGGTCAGGTGCACGATAAGACATGACATTCTTCCCTGGCAAAAATCCTATGGAGAAGAACTCCTTCAAATTGTCCTCAGTTACTGTTGAGGGAACCCAGTTGCAGACAGTCGGTGTTTTGGACGACATGATGTTCAAAAGACGAACTGAAAAGAAAGCAACATGCCGGTTCAATTCAATGACAATGGTACAGGGGAGTAATGACGGCTTAAGTAAGGGCTAATGTCATAGAAGGAAAAGTAAGCCGGCAAATAAGCCGCCATGACTACAGATATTTGAGAAAGCAGTTTTGGCTAAGTGTTGAGACAAACAAGTTTCCTAATTGTTGGATATTATTCCAAATCAAATGGCTATTCAAAATGGAAAAAATTCTAAACCTAAAAGTTTTTTGCACATATGAGTTTGTGAGTCCTAATGAGGCCTTTATAATGGGAAAAGGGATCTATCAGTGTCAAGAGTAGGTGCCAAACAGCTACCGTACAAACATATATCTCTTTTTGAATTAAGAAGAGGCTGCAGCGGAAGAACTACGAAGAACTACAATGAACTACGAAGAACATGCGGAAAACATAGAAAGTCCTAATGCAAATCTGAGGAGCAAGAAGGGAAACACTTACAGCCACAGATCCTCCGCGGAAAGTCGCTGCCGTTTTCTGGACAGATTCCGGTCGATGCAACAGCCAAGGTCGACGGAGGGGAGGTGATCTCTGACGGCGACGGAGCTCGAGCAGCAGCGGAGGTCGCGAGAGGAGGAAGACGAAGAAGAGAGGAGAATGAGAAAGACCGGGCGCGTGCCTATTTATAAGGGGATAAGCGAACAGGCAGACGCGAAAATCGAGGAAGACCCGAATAATGGTTATCCAACTAAACGGACGCCTCGATTCTCAGAAAGCATTAAAGATGAAGATCCGTTGAGAGATGACGTCATAAAAGTTTTTTGTGTTTTCAAGAGATGACATCATGGCGGGTTACAAAAACTTCTGCGAGGACAAGAAGATGGATTTTTGTTTAAGTGTTGAAGATTGACAAAGAACAAAGTTCAAAATCAATCTGGGGCATAATGTTGGGGATATAGCTATCAGCTATGACCCGCCCAGGAGGGGCCGGGTCAGCCCCGATGGCGGGTCACAAAGGAAGCCCAATAAACATTCAAGGCGATAGTTTATTAAAGCTTATAGAAGGCCTAAGGCCTAGAGGCGGCTTAAGGCCCAATATTGTAAACCACCGTATGTAAGGAAAGACTTGTAAAAGAAGTCACCGAGCTGGACACGCTGTATGAACCGGCCGGGACTCTGTAGGCCACCAGGCGTCAACCCGTGTATATAAGGGGACGACCCGGTGGCGACTTAGGGCAAGAAACAAAAGATCGATACCAAGCCGGCACTAGCCTCTTGATGATCGAAAACCCAGCAATATCAACACAACTAGACGTAGGCTTTTACCTTCATCGTAAGGGGCCGAACTAGTATAAAATCTCTCATGTCCTTTGTCCCAATTAACCCCTTTGAGCTTCCTAGTTGCGATGGTCCTACGACTAAGTCTTTTTGCTAGGACATCTGCCGTGACAACTCCATGACAGATGCAATACCAGTTTGACAGGCCAAGTTAGATTTGAGCAACGATCACAGAGGACCACAATGGCAACAGTTTAGTGGTCAACCCGGAAAGTAGCTAGGATCAAGGGAGAAAAGGTAGCACGCCCTTTTTCCTGTGTATATGATAATAAATATAAGGAGGTGGTTTGCCCTGGATCACAAGGATCAGAATAGTCTTTGGCCTTAACCCTCTCCTAGTGTAGATACTAACTCGGTTTGAAAACGTCTAGTTGGTGGGTGAAAAGTAGCTGACAAAATAATCATGCAGCAGCACCAGCAGCTACTCTCTATCCCCTCTAGAGAGATCAAAAGATGTTCAATCAGGATATCCTTCTCTGTGACCAACATCTGTTCCATCTACTAGAAAGCGCATGACACATCAGGACATTCTAAACATGCAGCAGGATTACTTGCAGGCTTGCCTGGCACAGGACATTGTTTTTCTCTTGGTGGACCATGTGTAATCGCCCATTAGCGACTGCGTGCCAGAGAAGCCTCATGCTTATACAGACCGGTTCTGCTGATCTATAATAGCCTGCGAATCGTAAAGCACCACTGGTACTAGACCGACCTCTGAATTCCTGCTGGCTTTGTGTCACGGGCTCCAAAGCTCGTGATGGCCAATCAAAACATCACCAACAATTACCAAACGACAAAGCAGGCCCAACAACTCATAGATGCCAGGATCAGATCAGATCAGAGCAGGCATAACAACCTAAGATATTCCTTCAGTTGCCATCTTAGAAAACGCAATCCGGACGGTTGATACTTGAAAAGCAATAAATAATCAAGGAAAGGGATCGAGAATTGAACTGTACAGCACCGGAATGAGACCCGAAAGAAAAGAAAAAAGGTGTTTCGATCCACAATAGCCATTTATGTCAGTATCTTATGATCTATCCAAATATTTAATACAGCAATGAAAATGACTACATGAGGTGGTATCAAACTGTTCCAAGGGCCAGGGCAAAAAAGATCTATGTCAAACATTACAACCTGATGTATATACTAGACAGAAACTCAGCAAAGAACTAAAATTTCCACCCCTGAGAAATAAAAGACAGCCAAAGCGCTGTACAAACTATTGGAAGCAGGAGGGAACCGAGACCGACCATATTGACTGCTGCAAGGCTAAGGGCTTTAGCATGGGAAATTGAAAAACCAAACATTTCCTACTTCAGGAAGGTTGATGATACAAAAAGGAAAGCGTAAGCAACACACGCCGTGCTCACTTCCAAGTTTCTTGGACCAGGCAATATAGGCGGAATTACTGATACCATCAAGAATGTGGCAAGAAACCAGGAAGCAAAGAAGGAGCCGAACCTGAAATAACAGAGCAGACTTAGCATCAGGAACTGATCATACCAATTCATTTCTCGAAACCAGACCCTACGTCCTTCTGTAAATCTCAAAAGAGCATCAATGATTCACTTAACTAGTTGTGACTAGCACCTGAACTCGATCTGCTCGGCTAGCAGCAGAAAAACGCGTTCTGAATTTTGGATGTCTACTCCTAGTCCATGGATTTCTAATATGCAAATGTGTTGTTCAGTCCTACTTCTAGTTCACATCTTATCTGCAAACATGTTTCTAGAGCAATGTAGTATTTGTAGCACATATGGTCAACAGCTAGCAAATGGCACCCAGTACTCAACCTTAAAACTCATAAAAAAAATTAGCAGACTATACCTACAGTGTTAATAATCACAAAGCACCAATAACAGAAAATGACAATCTAATAGAGACTACAAAACTCTACTTGACTAAAATAAAATGTGGAGCCCAACACTGTTGCATTCTGCTTGCTAATCTTTATTACTAGGCTAAATGATAAGCTTTAAAACAATCCAGCATTAATCAAATGACTCCTATAAACAAGTGCTGCATCGATCACACCGATCGATGTCTATCAAAGTAATGATCACATATAGCACCAAGAACAAAAAAAAAAGAACAACTAAGCAAATTTGTGAAACTCTATTTACTGGCACCACTATCAGGAGATAGATATTAGTCCTGGCGGTGAAGATAGCAATTAACTAATGGTGGCCACCATGAAGCTTTGAGATTTGGGTTATCTGGCTCCAGTATCATGTTAGGATTTGGAATGTGCACAAAATGTCTATATACTGATTCAGAGCATCATAGCTCAAAGCAAACACTAGTACTGTACATAACTAATCAACTACTGGGCGGTTATATCCTTAACAACCCAAAGGTAGAAACAAAACAATGGAAGGGGAAGAAAGTATACCCATAAAAGAATGATTTCCATCCACTTTTAAGCCGCTGATAAAGGAAATAGATATTTGCCGCACAAGAGATTAAGACCTGGAGAGTTGGACCTTCTTCAGTAGGGAAAACAAGGGTAAGGACTCCAAGCAAGACAAAAGTAATCGCTGTCTTCCAAATAAATTTGTTAGATGGCGTGTAAAATCTGCCCTGAACAGCCTTGACTGGACGTGACTGACTAAGTTCCCTAAATTTTTTCTTGAGATCCACTTTTGGGTTTTTTCTATCAAAGAAACTCTGCATGATGATTTTGTCATGCGCAGACTCAATTGCATCAACACTTGGCTTATGCTCTGCATACTTGCTTATGAGAAAGTTCCTGGCAGCTCGAATTTCTTCTTCAGATGCTTCCTTGCTGATTCCAAGTCGTTGATACGGATCCTTCACATGGATTCTAGGAAAAATGGCTGAAGAACAAAGCAGTTAAAAAGAATTCTAGAGGTTAATCATTAAAGAATTCTAGAGGTTAAGCAGTATAAAGGTGTACTAAAGCAGCGACAAGTAATATGGATCGGAAGTAGTTCAATCAACAGAATCAATATAAATATCAGCGCATGTGATTTTTCATACAATAAGCCTAGAAAAGAAAATGAGTTAATGACTGATATGGGTGATTTTAGCACTGCTGATCTCTCTTAACATGCATGTGATCATGTACATGTGTAACATGTCCCAAAGAGATACCCTGGCCAACAATGTCATTTGATGCCTACATGATACCATAATACCATCTAAGATGAATCATGCATGAAAAGCAAAGTGGTAATCTGAGATGCACACGAGTCAGTTGTTCCTTATTAGTTCTACTTCAGTATTACTATAATTGAATAGAATGAAAAATGACTAATAACATCTAAAGACACTATCATGTGATGTTTTTGTTGTCATATACATACACAGCTATATACTTACGAGTTGAAGAGTCCGCCATGTCACCAAAGGATGCAGATGCAAGTGGTGATATTCTGGAACATCGCTGTGTAATGGAGGGAGCATTATATTTTGTGTATCTGCATTGAAGGGCTGTAGTAAGGCTTCTTGTCACATTGTAAACTAGATTAATTCTTTGATGGTGAGGTCAGAAGAAGCATAAGTATTATACCTATCAACATTGATAAAAAGTTTTACATTTTCCTTACGCCCCCTGTTGAATCCCAATGAAGAGACAAGTCCCAGGGGTGCACTTGACGCCCTCGGAGTAAGTGGAGATCGAGTAGCCCTCAAGGGATTGCTTGCTAGACCATGCGCCAACATCTCAAGATATAGCTGAACAACCTGAACCAAGGATATTTCACCCTCCTAGGCAAAACAAATAACAGGACATACAAAATTAGTAAAGAAAACAGGAGAAGTACAATAACAATATGAGTCAACACTTTGATGCTTGCTCCGAAACAAATCAACGCCACGAGCAGTGATTTAAATGTCCAGTTATAGGTTTTTCGGACATAAACGCTACGTGATTGAGCTAAAATCCACGATCATAGCTGCAACCATTAAAGCCGCTATACTGATCGCTATAATTCTGCTATTTTTGTAGTCCCGATATATCCAATATGCTACATATGTCACTTCAGTTAAATTTGAATCATCTCTAGGGTTTCCTCTGTGATGTTCTTCGTAAGCATATTCTATACTTGAACTAAACTACTTTGTCTTGTAGACAATAAATTAGCATTAAGTAAACATGAAACCAACCCCAAATTAGCATTAAGTAAACACGAAATACTTTTGTTCTACAGAGGTTACAACCCAAAATTGATACTCGGTTGTTATACATTTTAAGCACCAGAATATGCAAACAGTGGATTAAATAGGCAGTAAAACATCAAGCAAGCAGCGGTAAACGAGCCATCAAGGCTAACGAATCAAGGATCCCAACAAACCTAAAAGATAAGAACACAAGCACACCGTCCCACTAGAATTTTCTGCATAAACAGTTCTGCAAGTTTGTGAAATCAACATAAAGAGACTAAGAAAGTACATCTCCACGGTTCGTGTGGCACACAAATCATTTACTCTCCTAGACAAAGCAGCTGACTGGACTTAAAGCAACAGCAATACCGCAGCTAACCTAAAGCATTGGACGCGCGATAACTGGACAGCGCAGCTGCCACACAGCAAACAGCAGGCCTGTCAACGAGCAGAACCCAAGCGAGCCGGGGTGGGGGCTTGGTGCGAGCCTCGGGACAGGCCAGATGGACTTGGCCAAGGTTGAGCTTGACAGAGCACCGTAGCAAATAGCAACACAATTTTTGGCAATGGAATTAAAGCAATGTGGATTCAACTATTAAAATTCTACAGTCAGGCCAATCTGCAGCGAAATCGGACCATAACATCCATTCAGTGAGGGAGGACGAGATCCTCGGTGGCGTCCCCGGCCTGGGTGAAGGAAATTGAGGCAATACAGGGGCAGGGGCAGTAGCGTCCCGCGGTCTTGCCTCGTAGGAAGGGACTGCGACAGCAAGGGCAACCGGCGGCCCAGTGGCGGACGCCCTCGTCGAAGACGTCAACAGGGTGGTGCCATGGAGGCAAACACGGGGGCGGCAAGAAGATAGGCGGCGGCGGCGGCGGCGGCGGAGACTTGAGAAACCGTCTTCCTCTGATTTCGTGCATCTAGGGCGTTTGATGACGGCATCGCACGGGAAACGCCGAAACAGTGGGGGGAGGGAGGGGAAGCGAGGCGAAGACCTTACCGACGAGGAGACCAGTGCGTCCGGCGGACTGAGAGCGGCGTCGGAGGAGGCCGCCTCCTTGGATAAGGTGGCGGAGCAGACGGTGAGGGTGGTGGGGGAACGCAGGGTACGGGGGCCGGGGTGGGAGAGATGGGATACTGCCGTGGCCGAACTTCGGCGGACCAGCGGGCCCGAAACGAAGGGGAAGACCACACTGGGCCTTCTCACACTTTTTTTCTTGCCAAACTGAAACGGGCGCGGCGATCTCTGTAATGGGCCAGGCCCAGCGCGCAGGAACATACGGTTTTATTTCGAAATCACTAATTAAGGAGTACTCGTTGCAAAGAGCACTCCACTTTTTCAGGTTGCGACAAGTGGCGCACATGCAGCGCGTGTGCGCCACTTGTCGCAACCTGGAAGTTTTCATTTTTTCGTAGATCCGTTTATTCAAAACGTTTTATCTCTTAAATCGTGCGTCCAAATCCGAATCGTTTTCACCGTTGGATTCCTCGCGTTGAGATCTTCAAAACTAAATCCCATGTTGATAGGTTTTGACGAACTTTTTTTTTTACGAAAAAACCGGATGAAAAAAACCGGGGCGAAAAAACCGGACCGAGAAGCATGGTTTTTTTCTCTTTACGAAAGAGGCACGTCCGTGCCTCTCGCGAAATCACAATCATGCCTCTCGTGCAAGCAAAACCGTAACTCTCATGGAAGGAAAAAACAGAAAACACGTTTTTTTTTCGTTTCCAAGAGGCACGGCCGTGACTCTTGCGACAGCACAACCGTGCCTCTCGCGAAAGCAAAACCGTGACTCTCGTGAAAGAAAAAAAAACAGAAAACGCGTATTTTTTCCCTTTCCGAGAGGCACGGCCGTGACTTTCGCGAAAGCACAATCGTGCCTCTCGCGGAAGCAAAACCGTGACTCTCCCGAAAGGAAAAAAACAAAAAACGCGTTTTGTTTTTTCCTTTCCAAAAGGCACGGCCGTGACTCTCGCGAAAGTACAACGTGCCTCTTGCGGAAGCAAAACCGTGACTCTCGCGAAAGAAAAAAAATAAAAAACACGTTTTTTTTCGTTTCCGAAAGGCACGGCCGTAACTCTTGCTAAAGCACAACCGTGCCTCTCGCGGAAGAAAACCCGTGACTTTCGCGAAAGGAAAAAAAACGCGTTTTTTCGTGGAAAAAAAATTCGAATATTTTTTTGATCGAAAAGCTAAGAAAGACCGGGGGGAAAACCAAAACGTCGAAAAAATCCAGAAAAAAACCGTTTAAAAAGCCAAAAACGCGTGCGGAAAAATAAAATAAAAAACAAAATCCGAAGGGAACGTCCAGAGCGTGACACGTGGTAAATGGCTGGGAGCGCGTCAAGTAACGCTGATCGTTGCGAGGCTCCCAAACGAGCACTGGTTAACTAGTTGCTCTCGTTTTATTTTCTTCACGTGCAGATGCTCATTCACATTATTATAGTCTAAAATGCTAAAAAAATCACGTTAGCCTAAAAAAAATGATGCTCATTCACGTACAGGTGCTCAACTTTTTTAAAAACACAGTATACTTGCAGTTGCTTACACGCACATACACTCAACCCTATAAATGCATGCAAGCATGCCCTACCCCTATTCTTATGAATACCTTCAAAATACTGAGTCGACACAATATTTTGAAATTAACAAAGTCTTCATAGAAGCCTTCATAGTCAGTGGGAATGTTTTCTCCCACTGAACCCACATCGCCGAAAAGCATAAAATAAATCCAAGAAAATACAACCACCAGTGCAAGTTTAGGACTTAAACCCTGATGAGTTAGTTCCACCATAAGGAACCTAACTATCTAAACTACGCTCAGTTTGCACGTATCATCTGAGAGAAAATATCCCTCACATACATGGGTTTTATTCACGTGCGGGTTTTCTCGGGGTTTCCCTTTTAAAACCAGTTTTTTAAATTAACAAAATTGATTTTTTTCATGAATTTATTTGAAAATCCGGATTCAAAAAATATTCATGAATTTTAAAAAATGAATTGGAAAAACATGCCGCAAGTTTGAAAAAATGTTTACAAATTCAAAAAATGTCCATGAATTAGAAAAAAACAAAAATTCAGATTGTCCATGAATTAAAAAACAAATGATTTTATGGTAAAAAGTGAACAATTTTTTATATTCACGAAAAAAATTAAATCCCACACAAAAAGATGAAACTGTGAACATTTTTTTGGCTTTTTTTAATATTCCTTGAAATTTAAAAAAAATGTAAATTGTAAATAATTTTGAATTTTGATTACTTTATGGAAAATATGAATAATTTTTTAAATTTCTGAACAGATTTTGAAATTAACATATTTTTGAAAAAGAATCAAACATTTTTCTAAAAGCCGAGACATTTTTTAAAAGCACACAAGCATTTTTTGTGAAACATGGACAATTTTTTAAATTTTGATTTTTTTTGGAAGACATTGAACATTATTAAAAGTTGTGAGACGAATTAAAAATCAAGAAACCTATAAAGAAACAACGAAAAAGAAAAGAGAAACAGCCCAGAAGCTTCCCAAAACCTGTAGGGAAGCTTCTAGAACCTTCCCGAAACAGTTTCCAACAAAAACGTTGGTAGAGATTAAATGGGTCGGCCTGGTTTAAGCACGCGTAGGTGGTCAAACGCTTAACGCTCGTGACGGACGATACAGAACATTTGTGAACTAAAACCCTCCTTGATTCATAGCAGGTGGACCACAAAGCCCAATGGGATACAACATGGAAGAAAACTATGGCATATAGACAAAGAAGAATACATTCCCCATAAAAAAGATAAAGAAGATTACATTCTCAAATTGAAAAAGCATTTGAAAATAACGTTTTTGAGCATCGATTTTGTTTCTTTTTGCCACATTTTCCACGACTGTCATACGTTGATCAAATTTTGCAAGCTATCAAAACATTTGTCAAAGTTTCACACACAAAAATTTAGAATTTGTTTTAATTTTCTTTTGATTTTATCGTCCAGCCGAGCTCATGTGAGCTCGGGATGAGAACAGTTGCGTCCTATTCTACATCTCTTAATGGAGGTAGACACATTTGGTTATCAAGGCCTAGACCCTACTTGTATCTCGACAAAATAAATGAGCAATAAAATTGTATCCTTCTTTAAAAAAGGGACACCAGGCTCCAACTGGACTAGACACTCGCGTCTTGTTGAATCAAACAAGCTGCCACGCGCCCTAGAGTCAATCCCGTCGTAGACCAAGGTGAGAGTCACTCTAGGCGAACCAGCATCCTCGCCCGCCACAGAAAAAACGTCATGGGCGGTTGCCTCCTTGAAATTTGTTAAGAAGATCAGAGAAAGAAGCGCATTGGACATCGACAGAGGGCCACGAGAAAATGACTCCACTAGAAGTCAAAGCTACGGCTCCGCCGGATCCAAAGATTGTACAACGGGCGTCAGTGATGGAGATTGAAGATGGAACATGACGAACTCTCAACATGAGCTTTGAATAGAGCAGGTTTGCATCTCGTACACGAGAAAGGAAGGAAAAACATCACAAGAGAGAGAGAACAAGGTGGCACCAGAAGAAGAACATGAGCATATGTGCCTCCCTCAAACCCATCCGCTTAGACAATCGAGGGGAAAGCATTGAAGAACTGGTGAAAGAACGTCGGAGAAGGAGACTTTGGGGATCCAAAACCAATGAAGACCATGCAATGGCATTCAAGAAGCGGAAACTTGGCATTGTGACTGTTGCGTCCCCCGCCCCATCACTGCCACTGTCATCGCCAACTGCTATCCCAATTCTCGTGGACATGGGCCGCGCTTGCGCGGTACCCGAAGAGGATTTGGCCCGCCTGGAATCTACTCATGATGCAAGAGCTCGCCGTGGTGGCGAGCAGGTGGTCTGATCTCCTCAATGATGTCAATTTTGGCTGCTTTTGATGGGGATGCTGCTTATGTCCTCTGTGGTGCCCTCCTTCTCTGTCGTCATCTTGTTCTAGCTGTTCTTGGTGGTTACCCTGTTACCAACGACTAGTATCTCTGCTAAATGTTTTACCTTTATTTCCTGGAATGTCCGTGGCTTAGGCGATGATGACAAGTGTGTCGCTGCCAAGGTTGTGTTGTCTACTGCTACGATTTCTATTGTCTGTATTCAGGAATCAAAACTGCAATGTGTCCCAGTCTGTAAAGCTCATGGTTTCCTCCCTGGTCATGTTGCTCAATCCCTGGTGTTCCAACCTAGTACCGGGGCTTCTTGCGGTCTGATCACTGCATGGGACGATCGGGCGCTAGAGCTCGTGTCTTTTTCTCAGCTCCCCGGGCTCCTCATGACTCGTTTGCATTGTCGGGCCACTGGGCTTCGCCTTGCTATTTCCAATGCCTATGGCCTGTGCACTAGCCCGGATAGAGCTATCTTCCTAGCCAATATTGTTGCCACAACTGGTGAAGTCCTTGAGCCGTGCTCTGTCATGGGGGATTTTAACCTCATACGCCAGCCCCATGAAAAATCCAACGGGAAATTTTGTGTTGCGGGCACTAAGAGCTTCAACGATTGCATCGACAAGGCAGCCCTGCTGGAACTGCCTTTTCTTAACCGGTTGTTCACCTGGAGCAATTGTTAGAGAGAGCCCGTGCTCGTTAAGTTGGACTACTCGTCAATAACGGTTGGTCTGATGCCTTCCATGACTCAGCTGTCACCTCCATTGCCTCCAGGGCCGATCATAGTTACTAGTTCTTGTGTAGTCAATTTTTTCCATTCTACTTCACTAAACATCTCCATATAAGATCCAATTACTTACAGAGAAATGTAAGAGACATTAGTTATGACAAAGCACTAGGTCCACAGTTGGGACTTTGTGTATGTTCTCGAAAGGCGTTTGTCGAGTGCTCATTAAGAAAGTTTCTGTACAATTTTCTAAACGATCTCCTTAAGAAAAGTTCGCCAAAAGTTTCCTATGAAAGAATTGTCCGAAGCATCTGGTCGTCACAAAAGTTTTGACTACTTGTGGAGCCAAAACGGACCCCGTATGAGTCAGATATCCATGTTCCAGTTAACACTGCACGAATCTGATTCCGAACGACAGTTACAAACTAGTTCTTGTGTAGTTGCATTCGATTTTTTCCATTCTACTTCACTAAACATTTCCATATGAGATCCAATTACTTCTAGGGAAATGCAAGAGACCTTAGTTATGATGATGCACTAGGTCCAGAGCTGGGACTTTGTGTATGTTCTCGAAAGACGTTTGTTGAGTGCTCGTTAAGAAAGTTTCTGTACAAGTTTTTGAACGAACTCCTTAAGAAAAGTTCTCCAAAATTTTCCTATGAAAGAATCATTTGAAGCATCTACTCGTCACAAATGTTTTGACTACTTGTGGAGCCAAAATGGACTCTGTATGAGTCAGATATCCATGTTTCAGTTAACACTGCGTCAAACTGATTCCGAACGACAGTTACAGACTAGTTCTTGTGTAGTTGCATTTGATTTTTTCCATTCTACTTCACTAAACATCTCCATACGAGACCCAATTACTTCTAGGAAAATGCAAGACACCTTAGTTATGATGATGCACTAGGTCCACAGCTGGTTCTTTGTGTATGTTCTCGAAAGGCGTTTGTCAAGTGCTCACTAGGAAAGTTTCTGTACAATTTTATGATCGAACTCCTTAAGAAAAGTTCTCCAAAAGTTCCCTATGAAAGAATCCTTTGAAGCATCTGGTGGTCACAAATGTTTTGACTACTTGTGGAGCTAAGACGGACTCCATATGAGTTAGATATCCATGTTTTAGTTAACATTGCGCAAAATTGATTCCAAACGACAGTTATAGACTAGTTCTTGTGTAGTTGCATTCGATTTTTTCCATTATACTTCACTAAACATCTCCATATGAGATCCAATTACTTCCAGGCAAATGCAAGAGACCTTAGTTATGATGATGCACTAGGTCCACGGCTGAGACTTTGTGTATGTTCTCGAAAGGCGTTTGTCGAGTGCTCGTTAAGAAAGTTTTTTGTACAATTTTCTAAATGAACTCCTTAAGAAAAGTTCTTCAAAAGTACCATATGAAAGAATCCTTTGAAGCACCTGGACATCACAAACATTTTGACTACTTGTGGAGCCAAAACGGACTCTGTATGAGTCAGATATCCATGTTTCAGTTAACACTGCGCCAAACTGATTCCGAACGACAATTACAGGCTAGTTCTTGTGTAGTTGCATTAGATTTTTTCCATTCTACTTCACTAAACATCTCCATATGAGATCCAATTACTTACACGGAAATGCAAGAGACCTTAGTTATGATGATGCACTAGGTCCACAGTTGGAACTTTGTGTATGTTCTCGAAAGCCGTTTGTTGAGTGCTCGTTAAGAAAGTTTCTGTACAAGTTTCTGAACGAACTTCTTAAGAAAATTTCTCGAAAACTTTCCTATGAAAGAATCCATTGAAGCATCTGGTCGTCACAAACATTTTGACTATTTGTGGAGCCAAAACAAACTTTGTATGAGTCAGATATCCATGTTTCAGTTAACACTGCGTCAAACTGATTCTGAACGACAGTTACACTAGTTCTTGTGTAGTTGCATTCAATTTTTTTCATTCTACTTCACTAAACATCTCCATATGAGATCCAATTACTTATAAGGAAACGCAAAAGACATTAGTTATGATGATGCACTAGGTCCACGGCTGGGACTTTGTGTATATTCTAGAAAGGCTTTTGTCGTGTGCTTATTAGAAAGTTTCTATACAAGTTTCTGAACGAACTTCTTAGATAAGGTGGCGGAGCAGACGGTGAGGGTGGTGGGAGAACGCAGGGTACAGGGGCCGGGGGGAGAGATGGATGGGATACTGTTGTGGCCGAATTTCGACGGACCAGCGGGCCCGAAACGAAGGGAAAGACCACACTGGGCCTTCTCACACTTTTTTTCTTGCCAAACTGAAACGGATGCGGCGATCTCTATAATGGGCCAGGCCCAGCGCCCAGGAACATACGGTTTTATTTTCTTCACGTGCAGATGCTCATTCACATTATTATAGCCTAAAATGCTCAAAAAATATCAAGTTAGCCTAAAAAAATGTTGCTCATTCACGTACAAGTGCTCAACTTTTTTTTAAACATAGTATACATGCAGTTGCTCACGCGCATATACACTCTACCCTAAAAATGCATGCAAGCACGTCCTACCCCTATGAGCACATCTAAAATGCTGAGCCGACACAACATCTTAAAATTAACGAAGTCTCCACAGGAACCTTCGTAGTCGACGGAAATGTCTCCTCCCACTAAACGCAAATCGCCAGAATGTATACAATAAATTTAGGGAAATACAACCACCAGTGCCAACTTTAGGACTTAAACCCTGATGATTAGTTCCACCACAGGGAACCTAACTATATGAGCTATGCTTAGTTCGCATGTATCGAGTGAGAGAAAAAAATCCCTCACGCACATGCGCTTTGTTCACGTGCGCTTTTTTGGGGGGTTTCCCTTTTAAGCCAAGTTTTCAAAATATACACAATTGACCTTTTTCATGAATTTAGTAAAAAATACAAATTCAAAAAAGTTCATGAGCTCAATAAAATATTCATGAATTTAAGAAATAATGAATTGGAAAAACATGTCTTCCAGTTTGAAAAAATGTTTGCAAATTCAAAAAAAGTTCATGAATTAGAAAAAACACGAATTAAAATTGTTCATGAATTAAAAACAAATAATTCTATGGAAAAACAGAAAAAATTATGTATTACCAAAAAATAAATCTGACACAAAAAATTGAAAATGTGAACATTTTTGGAATTTTTTAATGTTCCTTGAAATTGTGAATAAAATATAAATTATAAACTATTTTGCAATTTGATTACTTTATGAAAAACATGAATAATTTTGGAAATATGAATATTTTTTGAATATATTTTGAAATTAACATATTTTAAAAATGAATCAAACATTTTTCTAAAAGTTGAGACATTTTTTAAAGCACACAAGCATTTTTTGTGAAACATGAACAATTTTTGAAAAATTGATTTTTTTGGAAGACATTGAACATTATTAGAAGTTGTGAGACAAATTAAAAATCGGGGAACCTATAAAGAAATAACGAAAACGAAAAGAAAAATGGCCCAGAAGCTTCCCAAAACCCGTAGGGAAGCTTCCGGAACCTTCCCCAAAAACAGTTTCCAACAAAAACGTTGGTAGAGATTAAATGGGTCGGCCAGGTTTAAGCGCGCGTAGGTGATCAGACGCTCAACGCTCGCGACGGGCGATACACAACATTTGTGAACTGAAACCCTGCTTGATTCATAGCAAGTGGACCAGAAAGCCCAATGAAATACAACACGGAAGGAAACTAAGCACAAAGATAAAGAAGATTACATTCCGCTTAAAAAAAGATAAAGAAGATTATATTCTCGAATTGAAAAAGCATTTGAAAATAATGTTTTTGAGCATCGATTTTGTTTCTTTTTTTGCCACATTTTCCATGACTGTCATACGTTGATGAAATTTTGCAAGCTATCAAAACATTTGTCAAAGTTTCACACACAAAAATTTGGATTTTTTTTAATTTGTTTTCATTTTCTTTTGATTTTACCGTTCAGCCAAGCTCATGTGAGCTCGGGATGAGAATTGCGTCCTATTCTACATCTCTTAATGAAGGTAGACACATTTGGTTATCAAGGCCTAGAGCCTGCTTGTATCCCAACAAAATAATTGAGCAATAAAATTGTATCCTTCCTTAAAAAAAGGACACCCGGTGAGGGAGTCCTGGACTAAGGGGTCTTCGGACATCCGACCTGTTATCTATGGGCCGGACTGATGGGCTGTGAAGATATGAAGACCGAAGACTGTACCCGTGTCCGGATGAGACTCTCCTTGACGTGGAAGGAAAGCTTGGCGAACAACTATGAAGATTCCCTCTTATGTAACCGACTCTATGTAACCCTAGATCCCTCGGTGTCTATATAAACCGGAGGGTGTAGTCCGGAAAGGATATACTCAATACCTTAGTCATATAGGCTAGACTTCTAGGGCTTAGCCATTACGATCTCGTGGTAGATCTACTCTTGTAATACTCATATTCATCAATATCAATCAAGCAGGACGTAGGGTATTACCTCCATCAAGAGGGCCCGAACCTGGGTAAAACTTCGTGTCCCCTGTCTCCTGTTACCATCAACCTTAGACGCACAGTTCGGGACCCCCTACCCGAGATCCGCCAGTTTTGACACCGACATTGGTGCTTTCATTGAGAGTTCCACTATGTCGTTGTCGCAGAGGTTGATGGCTCGACTTATCATCAAGGAAAATATCACCTCAGGAGGAGCTCTGGCCTCGGGCCAAACCCTCTGGCTGGGCGGTTTTACCATGATCGCCCGCTCGGCCTCTGAGCCGACGAGGATGACCTCCCGAGTCATCGAAAAATGCATCTATGTTGATTCTGAATACACCAAACAGATGGATCCGACAGAGTTATCGTCTTTGAACGAACTCCCAGATCGCATCACCGCCTTGGGAGTCGCTACAGACTACGGTCGGATTGGGCTTAAACCCGACCAGAGATAGATTAATTCTCCACCGACCACCCACCAAATAGCGGTAGTCGAGGAGCAAGATAACCCTTCCTCTATACTGAGGACGAATTACGTTCGGATCCCCGACATCGAGAAGCCGTACACCTACCGGCAGAAAGACACGCCTCGTCCTCCGAACTTTGAGTCGGACGGCGGGCTTCAAAAATCAGAAGATACTCTGGAGCCTGGACTGTTCAGTCCGGAAAAACCTCAGACTACGGATCATCGATCGGGTCAGGGTTCAGATCCAATTCCACCCACCCACCCAGACATAAGCGCTCTCACAAGCATCCAACAGCAGCCCCAGGAAACGGTCCACCACTTTTGGGCCAGATTCCTCCTTGTCAAGGACAAGGTCAATGATTGCCGCGACGAGGACGCAATAGTAGCATTCCGCAACAATTGCACGAACGAAGGACTCCTCAACGCCATTAATCGCCGCCGCATACTACACTTCGTCGACTTGGCAACTATTCTACAGAAGTACAATGCAATGGAGAGCGCCTAGAGAGATCAGACAGTCTGGGGGCCATCGGTCCCAACCCAACCACTGGTCTAGGAAAAAAAGGGCGCACCCTTGTAACGCGCCCAGACCAATAGCCAAAAAATGCAAACCCATTGCGCGGCGCGGAACCGTTCTGGAGGGATGGCTTGATGGCCCATGCAAAATACACACCACACCGGATACCATACCAACCCACAGCCTTAGAGCATGTTGGATACTCCGGCAGGTAGCCAAAAACGGCGAGGACATCCTCACCAAAGACACCCCAGAGCAACACCCTCCAAAAGATGACAAACCCAGAGTCCTGACAGTCTTTGAGACATTCACTTCAAACAATAGGCGCAAAAGAGCACTCCGCGAACTCGCCAAAGTCTGCCAGATCGCAACGATAAACCCTTGGAATGACACAACGATAACCTTTAATGCTGGCGACGAACCAAAACACATGACATTCCGAACACCAGCCGCCTTGGTCCTCAGCCCAATTGTGGATGGCTTTCGGCTCACCAAGGTTCTCATGGATGGCGGCAGCGGACTGAACCTCATCTATGAGGATACAATACGAAAAATGGAAATAGATAGGAGCCGCATCGAGCAAAGCAGCATGACCTTTTGAGGAATCATTCCCAATCGGGAGGCACGGTGTGCGTGAAAAATCACGCTCGACATGGTATTCGGCATGCCGGAGAACTATCGGTCCGAAGAGATAACCTTCCAGGTGGCCCCCTTCAACAGCGGATATCACGCCCTCTTAGGGCGAGATGCATTTACGCGCTTTCAAGCAATACCACATTACGGGTACATGAAGCTTAAGATGCCCGGGCCCAACGGTATAATCACTCTAGTTAGTGATCCGGATATAGCACTCCGCGCCGAGAATAAAACCGCGTCCCTGGCCCTTGAGGCATTATCTGAAGCCCTCGCGGCCGAAGAGTCTCCATGGTGGACAAAGATGATGTGGTCCTAGACAAATGACCCAAATCCACCTCATTCAAACCGACAGAAGAAATAGTCAAATTCCAAGTCCATCCAATGGACCCCAAGAAGACAGCATCCATCGAAGCACAACTAGACCCGACGGTTGACGCCGCTCTACGAGAGTTCCGGCGTGAGAATTGGGATATATTCGCCTGGCACCCTTCCAATATGCCAGGAATCCCACGTGAGTTGGCCGAACATAGCCTCAATATACTGAAGGGACACAAGCCGGTCAAGCAAACACTGCGGTGCTTTTCCGAACCCAAACGCCAAGCTATGGGGGAAGAGCTAGCCAAGTTAATCGAGGCCGGATTCATTAGAGAAATAAAACATCCAAACTAGCTAGCAAACTTGGGGATGGTACCAAAGAAGGACAAATCCTGGCGCCCGTGCGTCGATTTCAAAGACCTCAACAAGGCATGCCCCAAGGATCCCTTCCCCCCCACATCGATCAAATCATTGATGCCACCGCAGGACACGACTCACTATGTTTTCTTGATGCATATTCCGGATACCATCAAATCAAAATGAAGGAATCCGACCAAGCTGCAATAGCATTCATCACCCCATATGGGCCATTCTGCTTCAACACCATGCCCTTCAGGCTCAAGAACGCTGGCGCCACATACCAACGCATGATTCAAACATGCCTGGAGAAACAGATTGACAAAATAGTTGAAGCTTATGTGGACGACGTCGTCATCAAAACTAGGCACGTCGAAACACTAATAGACGATTTACGTCTCACATTCGACAACCTCCGCGTGTATGACATTAAGCTCAATCCGAAAAATGCGTTTTCGACGTCCCTGCTGGAAAGCTGCTGGGCTTCATCGTTTCCAATAGAGGAATTGAGGCAAACCCAGCCAAAACCCGATCTTTGTCACAATTGGCTAAGCCAACAGACCTTAAACAAGTTCAAAAGCTCGCGGGTTGCGTAGCAGCTCTAAGCCGTTTTATCTCCAGATTGGGAGAAAAGGCACTGCCACTCTATCGCCTTCTACGGTGAAATGACCACTTCGAGTGGACGGACGCGGCAACAGCTGGACTGGAGGAAATAAAAGCCCTTCTTGCAAGCAATCCAATCCTGGCCACACCAAACACCGGCGAACCGATGTTATTATACATATTGGCAACACATCAGGTGGTGAGCGCCGTACTTGTCGTCGAACGAGAACAGGACAGGCATAAATTCCCGCTTCAGAAGCCAGTATACTACGTATCTACTGTCCTTACACCATGCAAATCCTAGTACCCTCATTATCAAAAGATAGCATACGCGGTCTTCATGGCATCCCGAAAGCTCCGTCACTACTTTCAGGAGTGTTCGATCACGGTGGCCTCCGAAGTACCACTCAATGACATTATAAACAACCGCGATGCTACGGGCCGGATTGCTAAATGGTCCATCGAGCTCCTCCCGTTTGACATTACATATAAACCACGTCGAGCTATCAAATCCCAGGTACTGGCCAACTTCGTCGCCGAATGGACAAAGGCCGAACTCCCTAAAGAATACGACACATACTCCAATTGGGTCATGTATTTCGACGGCTCCAAAAATGCCGACAGGGTTAGGAGCGGGCGTCGTTATAACGTCCCCTACTGGAGATGTCGTTCAATACGTCCTCCAAATACTGTACACAGACTCCAATAATGCAGCCGAATACGAGGCCTTATTACGTGGTCTCCGGATGGCTGTCTCCATGGGCATACAACGCCTAGAGGTGCGCGGGGACTCAAGCCTGGCAATATCTCAAATAAATGGAGACTTCGACGCCAAAGATCCGAAGATGGCAGCGTATCGTAACACAGTCATAAAAATGTCGGCCCGGTTCGAGGGGCTCGAGTTCCATCATGTGGCTCGAGAAAGTAATCAAGCGGTCGATGTTCTTGCTCGTATCGACGCTAAGCGCGACCCCGTCCCACCTAATATCTTTCTGTAAAGGCTTTTTAAGCCATCCGTGGTGTGGCAGGGGGAAAACAACAATACTAGTCCGGATCCAAACATAACCCCAGATTCCGAAAACACCGACGCCGTTGGGGGCCTAGCCACCAAAATAACACCGTCGGCGCATCTCATCATGGCAGTCATTGCCCCATGGACCGAACCCTTCCTGGCCTACCTTAACAGGAAGGAACTTCCTGCGGACCAGAATGAGGCCCGCTGCATTGTCCGGCGTTCAAAAGCCTACACGGTTCATGATGGAGAGCTCTATAAGAAAAGCGCTACCGGAGTCCTTCAATGATGTATATCCGCGGAAGAGGGGCGGCAAATCTTGGCTGAAATTCATGCTGGACTCGGCGGTCACCACGCCGCAGCTCGGGCCCTTGTTAGCAAGGCCTTCCGTATAGGGTTTTATTGGCCGACGGCCCGAGCAGATGCACAGGACCTTGCCCAACATTGCGTCGGATGCCAACTCTTTGCCAACCAAAGCCATATGCCCCCACTGCCTTACAAACAATCCCCATCATTTGGCCTTTTGCGGCATGGGGGCTCGATATGGTCGGACCCCTTAAAGGGGGAAGTCATAAGAGAAAGTATCTGCTGGTCATGGTGGACAAATTCACTAAGTGGATAGAGGCCAAACCAGTCAAAACGGCTGAAGCGGGGCCAGTAATAGATTTCATATCTGGCGTGGTACACCGTTACGGTGTCCCGCACAGTATAATCACTGATAATGGCTCCAACTTTACAGCCGATGAGGTGAAAATCTAGTGCGCTAATCTAGGCATTAAGTTCGATTACGCCTCTGTCTATCACCCACAGACAAACGGTCAAGTCGAACGGGCTAATGGTCTTATTATGAGCGGCATCAAACCCATACTAGTGCGGTCTTTGAAGGAATCAGACAAACACTGGGTGGAGGAACTTGACTCCGTACTCTGGGGGCTGCGGACCACGCCCAACTGCACTACGGGATATACACCCTTCTTCATGGTGTACGGTGCGGAAGCAGTGTTACCCTGTGATATTATTCATGACTCACCTCGAGTGCGTATGTACGAAGAGAGAGAAGCCGAGCTCGATCGGCAGGACAGCTTAGATACCTTGGAGGAGGAGCGCGACGTCGCAAAAGCCCGTTCCGCGTATTATCAACAGCAGGCTCGCAGGTACCAAAGCAGAAAAGTGCGGGCCAAGACTTATAACATTGGCGAACTCATTCTACGCTTGCCAGAGAAGAAAAAGGACAAACTCAAGCCCAAGTGGGAGGTCCCCTTCATCATTGATGAAGTTCTCACCGGAGGAGCGTACTGCCTACGTGATGCATCAGACAATCACCTGGAGCCGAACCACTAGAACGCGGCCAGACTACGACGATTTTATGCCTAGCGCCGAACTTTGTGTTCGTTTCCTCCCTCCTGTTAGTACAATTATTTTTCTTCCCTCTCTTTTCATTTTTTCTTTAGCCTTATGGCTTTAGTATGGCTAGATGATACGTCCATTTTGCATCATGCTTTTATATCAATATTTATTGCATTATGGGTTGTTATTTCACATTATGTCACAGTACCTATGGTTGTTCTCTCTTATTTTACAAGGTTTACATAAGGAGGGAGAATGTCGGCAGCTGGAATTCTGAGCTGGAAAAGGAGCAAATATTAGAGACCTATTTTGCACAACTCCAAAAGTCCTGAAACTCCACGGAACACCTTATAATAAATAATGAAAAATCCTTGCCAAAGATGAAGACAAGGGGGCCCACACCCTTCTCACGAGGGTGGGGGCAAGGGCGCGCCCCCTGCCTCATGGGCCCCCTGGTGGCTCTCCGATGACCATCTTCTCCTATATGAAGTCTTTCGTCGAGAAAAAAAATAAGAAGCAACCTTTCGGGACGAAACTCTGCCGCCACGAGGTGGAACCTTGGCGGATCCAATCTAGAGCTCCGGCAGAGCTGTTCTGCCGGGGAAACTTCCCTCCCGGATGGGGAAATCATCACCATCGTCATCACCAACACTGCTCTCATCGGGAGAGGGCAATCTCCATCAACATCTTCATCAGCACCATCTCATCTCAAAACCCTAGTTCTCTTGTATCCAATTCTCGTCTCCAAGTCTGGGATTGGTGCTAGTAGGTTGCTAGTAGTGTTAATTACTCCTTGTAGTTGATGCTAGTTGGTTTAATTGGTGGAAGATCATATGTTCAGATCCTTTATGCATATTAATACCCCTCTGATTATGAACATGTTTATGCTTTGTGAGTAGTTACGTTTGTTCCTGAGGACAAGGGAGAAGTCTTGCTATTAGTAGTCATGTGAATTTGGCATTCGTTTGATATTTTGATGAGATGTATGTTGTCTAGCCTCTAGTGGTGTTATGTGAACGTCGACTGCATAACACTTCACCATTATTTGGGCCCAGAGGAAGGCATTGGGAAGTAATAAGTAGATGATGGGTTGCTAGAGTGACAGAAGCTTAAACCCTAGTTTATGCGTTGCTTCATAAGGGGCTGATTTGGATCCATATGTTTCATGCTATGGTTAGTTTTACCTTAATACTTTTGTTGTAGTTGCGGATGCTTGCAATAGAGGTTAATCATAAGTGGGATGCTTGTTCAAGTAAGTACATCACCCAAGCACCGGTCCACCCACATATCAAATTATCAAAGTACCGAACGCGAATCATATGAACGTGATGAAAACTAGCTTGACGATATTCCCATGTGTCCTCGTGAGCGCTTTTCCTTATATAAGAGTTTGTCCAGGCTTGTCCTTTGCTACAAAAAGGATTGGGCCACCTTGCTGCACTTTATTTACTTTTGTTACTTGTTGCTCGTTACAAATTATCTCATTACAAAACTATCTGTTACCACTTATTTCAGTACTTGCAGAGAATACATTGCTGAAAACCGTTTATCATTTCCTTCTGCTCCTCATTGGGTTCGACACTCTTACTTATCAAAAGGACTACGATAGATCCCCTATACTTGTGGGTCATCAAGACTCTTTTCTAGCGCCGTTGCCGGGGAGTGAAGCGCCTTTGGTAGGTGGAATTGGTAAGGAAAAATTTATATAGTGTGCTGAAATTTACTGTTAGTTGTTACTATGGAAAGTAATCCTCTGAGGGGCTTGTTCGGGGTATCTTCACCACGACCAGTAGAGCAAAGAGTTGCTCCTCAACCTACTGAACCTATTGAAAATGAAATTCCTTACACTACAAAAAAATACACTTCCGTGATGATACGTGTTTGTCACAGTAGGTTGCTTTTTTTGTCATGCATGTACATCCATGACAAATTTATGACAGAATCAAGATAGTCATACCTGTGTTGTCGTAGAAGTGTTTCATGACATTACCAAAATTATCATCACGGAAGTGTCCACTTCCATGACAATAAATCGCGCGTCACAGAAGTGCTTTCGTCAAGGGTGATTGTCGATGTCAAAACCAGCGGATCTCGGGTAGGGGGTCCCGAACTGTGCGTCTAAGGCGGATGGTAACAGGAGGCAGGGGACACAATGTTTTACCCAGGTTCGGGCCCTCTTGATGGAGGTAAAACCCTACGTCCTACTTGATTAATATTGATGATATGGGTAGTACAAGAGTAGATCTACCACGAGATCGGAGAGGCTAAACCCTAGAAGCTAGCCTATGGTATGATTGTATGTTGTCCTACGGACTAAAACCCTCCAGTTTATATAGAAACCGGAGAGGTTAGGGTTACACAAGGTCGGTTACAAAGTAAGATATATACATATCCGTATTGCCTAGCTTGCCTTCCACGCCAAGTAGAGTCCCATCCGGACACGAGACAAAGTCTTCAATACTGTATCTTCATAGTCTAACAGTCCGACCAATGGATATAGTTCGGCTGTCCGAAGACCCCCTTATCCAGGACTCCCACAGTAGCCCCTGAACCAGGCTTTCAATGACGATGAGTCCGGCGCGCAGTATTGTCTTCGACATTGCAAGGCGGGTTCCTCCTCCAAATATACCACGGAAGAATTTGAATATGAGGATAGTGTCTGACCCTGCAAAATAAGTTCCACATACCACCATAGAGAGAATAATATTTTCACAAATCCAATTTGCTGACTTGTTTTGGCAACACGACATTATGTCACAGCCCGGTGATTATTCGAACCGTTTCCTTTAACTAGCCCCGCACATAACGCGAGGCAGTTTTTTGACATGTCTTGTCAAAGCAGAGATCGTGTCCCCTTATCACGGGATTCTCATCAATACGGGTGTGGGTAACCCAACCGTGCCATCGATTACGGCGCTTGGGGGAGAAGCGAGTTTTACCAGGCTAGTGGGGACGCATAGTTTCGTCCGCCCATATAAAGGGATAAGGATTTACCTTTTCATCCACGCCTTCTTCCTCCTTTGCTCATCCACCTTCGCACACTCGAGCTCTAGCGCCCAAGTTCGTATTTCCCACCTCGACCTTCTCCAACCATGTCCGGAGCGGGAGGCAGGTGGATGATCTCCTCCGTCATGGAGGGACACGTCAAGAAGCTGAGGAGAGCCGGATACTTACCCGACGACATCGCGCACCGGCTCCCAGAGGAGGGGCAGCTCATCCCCACCCCCAGGCCCCATGAGAGGGTAGTGTTCCTCACCCATTTCCTCAGCGGACTGGGATTTCCTCTCCACCCATTTGTCCGGGGGCTCATGTTATACTATGGCCTGGATTTCCACGATCTGGCCCCGAACTTCATCCTCAACATCTCGGCGTTTATCGTTGTGTGCGAGGCTTTCCTCCGCATCAAGCCCCACTTCGGCTTATGGCTGAAGACTTTCAATGTCAAGCCGAAGGTAGTGAGCGGCCGCCAGGCGGAGTGCGGAGGCGCCATGGTGGGCAAGATGCCCAACGTCACATGGCTCGAGGGCTCCTTTGTGGAGACCATAAAGGGGTGGCAATCGGGGTGGTTCTACATCACCGAGCCACGTGACCCTACATGGGCAGCGGCCCCCGAGTTCCGATCTGGCTTCCCCACACGGCTTACCTCCTGGCAAGAGAAGGGCCTATCCTGGGGTAGTTCAGGAGAGCTGACCGGACTCCAAACATGTATTCAAAACATGGTGAACAAGAGGCTCAAACTTGTCAACGTAGTCCAGGTCATGCTCCACCGCCGGATCCTCCCGTGCCAGCAACGAGCCTTCAACTTGTGGGAGTTCGACCCGACGCATCACCGAACTCTGAACAGGCTCTTTGACACAACTCACGAATATGCCTGGAGGGTGCTGTTCAAGAGCGCTGAGGTCCCCCCTCCGATTACTAAGGATCGCGGATTCAGCGCGAAGCGCCAAGCCAGTGCGATAAGCTGCTTTACCTCTTACACGATACTTATTTTTCATAGATTGACTCCATGCGGGATCTAAACTCCCGTACCTTTGACAGGACTGGCAGGAGACGGCCGGACAGATCAACTGTCTGGCTCCTTTGCCCGAAGGCCCAGCAGACGCTCTTCTGACGAAGATGCTGACTCCGGCTCCTTATACGGTGCCGGAGAAGACCAAGAAGGCCAAGGGAACCCGAAAGAGTTCCCGACGCCAGGCGTCATCGGACTCACCGTCCGAGGACTCTACGGTGCAATCCTCCCCCGAAGACGAGGAGGCAGAAGAAGATGCTCCCCCTCCAGACGGGGAAGACAAGAAAAGGAAGGCCGCCCCAACTGGGGAGGCCAAAGGGTCCAAGAAGGGGAGAACTCTCCTTCCGGACAGCTCTACCACCGTCGCCGACGGCGAAGATGAGTGGCTGCCCAGGGCCAAGCCCCTGGGGAAGTCGTAAGTATTCGGATACCGGAGTAACTCATAGTATTCCTTTGCCGCACTACTTCACCTAACGCCGAAATATGATTATGCAGGCCGCCCCGAGCCCGTATTGATGTATCATCGGATGGCTCCCTGGGCTCATCGGATATGGATAGCGATCCAATCCCGACCGCCACCTCCCCTCATCCTGCAGATGACGCCGAGGTGCTATCTCACGAGGCACTGGGTCGAGGGGAGACAGTCCCGAAGGCGCCTCAAGGCGGCCTCCCGGACTCCGGGAGCCGAGGGGACAAGGCCCCTGAGAGCTCCGAGTTCGTCCCTTAGCCGAACACTATGCCGGGACCTCCAGTGGTTCCGGACTCGGGCAGGCGGCCTCCTTCTAAGAGGGGCGAGACGCCTGTACCGGTGACCTCTGTCCATCCAGAGGCGCCGGACAATCTGCTGGAAGCGCTTCGCAGCGCTTCCATCGATGAGGAGCACCGTACTATCATGAGTGCGGTGATCCAGAAGGTTCAGTCCGCCAAGAGAGGATTGGCTGAAGCCCGTGCCAGCCTTCTAACATGCTTTGAGGTAAGTGTTTAAAATATAGGAAAATATTACCGCATAGATAGTAGCCCCTGATGCTCCGTTCGGTGTTCACAAAGAAAAGCCGAATAGAGGATCAAACAATATCGCAGGAGTCTAATATGAGGATGTCAATATGCATATGCAGGCTTCACTGCTGGCGTCCGCCGCACTGACTGCGGAGGTCACCGTACTGAAGCAGGACCTTAAAGGGTCCTAGGACGAGCTCGGCCTTGCCAAGAGGCAGCTCGAGGAGAACAAAGGTAAGTAGTACCTAGTCTGTGGATGTGTATAAAAAGAGTGCGATTGCAAAATGACAGGATCATCGTGAATTTGCCAGGGGCCACGACCGAAGTGGCGACCCTAAAGCAAGTGCTGTCCGAGGCCGAAGATAAAACGGCCAAGGAGCGCACCGAGCGAGAAAAGCAAGAGGCTCGGGTGGGCGAGGTGCAGCAAGAGCTCCAGGATCTTGTGACGAAGCACGAGGCGTTGGAGCTTGACTCGAAGACGCAATAGTCTGAGCTTGCTGCGGCCCTTGAGAGCGCAAAAAGTGCCAAGGCTGAAGCCCACAAGGCCCTCCAGGAGATCGATGCAATGAAGAAGATAGCGGCGGGTAAGGCATTTTATATGCAGAGCAAGCATGTAAAAGTAAATTACCGATTACTTACCTGAATTCGGAGCTCTCTAGGAGCATTCACAGATTTGCCCCGCAGCGTGTCGGATGCCGCACAGTTTTACCAGGCCGAGGAGGGAAGCTCAACGGAGAAGCTGTTCTGGTCTCAGTATACTGGGACCGAACACCCGATGCCTCTGAGCGACCAGCTAAAGCAGCTGGTCGAGCTGCACAAGGCGGCCGAACAGGCCATGAAGGGCCTTATAGTCCGGCTGTGGCCTGGCGACGCCCTTCCGAACAGCTACTTCGGCCTGGTGAGGCGGCTTGTGGATGCCTGCCCACGGCTGGAGGTCGTCAAGCGGTCCGTCTGCATCGAAGGTGCACGCCGGGCTTTCGCCCGTGTGAAGGTGCAGTGGGCCAAGCTAGACGCCGTGAAGCTGATCAAGGAAGGGCCGCCGTAGGGCAAGGAGCATTGCACCCCCGAAATTTATTATGAGGGTGTCCTGAAGGGTGCCCGCCTTGTAGCGGACGAATGTTCAAAGGATGTAATATTTGAGTAAACTTGCTCGTGTGATCCTGTATGATGAAAACTTGTTTCATATGCGCTATGCAACGCTTGCGTGAATTTAAAATATTACCTTTTGTTTGGCTATTTATCCAATCTGAGAGATGGCTAGTCCTCGGCTTCTGCCCCCATGCCACGAGTGCTGGGGTGTTCGGGATAAACCTGAGCACTCTTGTTCCCATGTTTGGGTCATTCGAGGGAGGTGCTCAACACAATGAACAAGGCAACCGGACTAATAATGCTTTATCACTCTCACTTAGCCATAGAATTCTAGAATTTTAAATTTCGGTGAAGCCCCTGGTATTCGGAAGGCTGAATTCGGGGCGCGATACACCCCTTTAAGCCGGACAGGGCCGACCCCTCGCTCTAAGCGGCATAAGTCTTTAGGGACTCGAAAACCTCGCCGAACAGCGACCAGTCACTCGCCTTATCATGACAGTCAGTTTTAGCTTTCTCTACTGAGGTGCTTAGCCCAGCAGAACCGGGGCACAATCGCAGTAGTTCTCCTAGCGCTACCTTAGCTGATAGAGTGGAACATAAGGTACCAAAACATAGGAGCCGGGCAAACCCAACATTTGACCAAAGACATGATTCGGAGCTGATGCATATAATGCTATAAGTTCGGGGTGCCGCACTTGTGAAAGTGTTCAGACTTTTCACACCATATTGGGGGGTACGTAAGCCCCTGGTGTATTGGCCGTACCAAAGTGTACGGTTGCAAGGCGTCATTAATGAACACATATATGTATAACAAGAATGCAATAATAGTCGTAATGTTATGCATTGTTTATTCAAAAAGGTGCATTTAAAGCAGAATGATACAGATGGTGCGATAAGCAAAGAGTAGGACTATGTCCCTTCCAAGGGCAAGCTGAGGAATAGTATTAAATCAAATATTTCGCTTGTTATTGTAATCCACCTGGGAATTCCGTGGTGTGACGTAGCTTTCTGCCTCCTTGGTTGCTGCATCATGTGTTCGGCAATAGTGTTGTCGGGCAGGGTTTCCAGAGATTAAGGTCCTAAAAAAGAGAAAAATAACCAAACGGGAAGCCCCTAGTGCGGTTTAAGCCGCGTCTTGGGGCGTGCCGCAGTTGTGCCCCCCTCCCCACCTGTGCCCATGGTATTTTTAATGCGTAATTATGTATGCGTGGCACGAGTATCGCCGTTTGGCTGGGACTGGGGTGGGGCCGCATTGCTACGCAAGCTCAGATCGCGCCAGGCGGTCTAGTTGCCGATTGCTCCGAGCACGCTTGAAGGTGTTCGGGTCTTGAAACGCCGAACTGGTGGATTGCCTTGAGAGGCTGCTTTGCGCTTCTGCTGCGAGGGCCACGGTGTGCTCCTCCGTTCGGAGAGAGCGCTCTGTGTTTCCATTGACTATAATAACCCCGCGAGGTCCTGGCATCTTGAGCTTGAGGTATGCATAATGCGGTACCGCATTGAATCTTGCAAATGCGGTTCGCCCGAGCAGTGCATGATAACCACTGCGGAACGGGACTATATCGAAGATTAACTCTTCGCTTCGGAAGTTATCCGGGGATCCGAAGACCACTTCCAATGTAATTGAGCCTATGCAATGGGCCTCTACATCTGGAATGACGCCCTAAAAGGTCGTTTTTGTGGGTTTGATCCTTGAGGGGTCTATACCCATTTTGCGCATTGTGTCCTGATAAAGCAGGTTCAGGCTGCTGCCGCCATCCATAAGGACTCGAGTGAGGTGAAATCCGTCAATGATTGGGTCCAGAAACAGTGCGGCGAATCCGCCATGACGGATACTAGTGGGATAGTCCCTGCGATCGAAGGTGATCGGATAGGAGGACCATGGATTGAACTTTGGGGCGACTGGCTCCAACGCATATACGTCCCTGAGCGCACGCTTCCGCTCCCTTTTGGGGATGTGGGTTGCGTATATCATGTTCACCGTCCGCACTTGTGGGGGAAACCTCTTCTGTCCTCCGGTGTGTGGCTACCGGGGCTCCTCCTCGTCATCGCTATGTGGCCCCTTGTCCTTGTTTTTGGCAATTAACTTGCTGGCCTGCTTGAACACCCAACAATCCCTGTTGGTGTGATTGGCTGGCTTGTCTGGGGTGCCGTGTATTTGACACGAGCGATCGAGTATACGGTCCAAGCTGGACGGGCCCGGCGTACTTTGTTTGAATGGCTTTTTTCGCTGACCGGGTTTGGAGCCTTTGAATCCGGCATTGACTGTCGTATCCTCGGTATTATCGCTGTTAATGCGGCGCTTATGTTTGTTGCGACGTGACCTGCTATTGCCATCCTTGGTATCCGAAGTACCTGGTTCTTTGATATGTTATTACTATGAGCCAGCCAACCATCTTCTCCCGCACAAAAGCGGGTCATGAGTGTCGTGAGGGCTGCCATAGATTTTGGCTTTTCCTGACTAAGGTGCCGGGCTAGCCATTCGTCGCGGATGTTGTGTTTGAAAGCCGCTAGGGCCTCTGCATCCGAACAATCGACGATTTGATTTTTCTTTGTTAGGAACTGAGGGAGTCCTGGATTAGGGGGTGTTCGGATGGCCGGACTATACCTTCGGCCGGACTCCTGAACTATGAAGATACAAGATTGAAGACTTCGTCCCGTGTCCGGAAGGGACTTTCCTTGGCGTGGAAGGCAAGCTTGGCGATACGGATATGTAGATCTCCTACCATTGTAACCGACTCTGTGTAACCCTAGCCCTCTCCGGTGTCTATATAAACCGGAGAGTTTTAGTCCGTAGGACGAACAACAATCATACCATAGGCTAGCTTCTAGGGTTTAGCCTCTCTGATCTCATGGTAGATCTACTCTTGTACTACCCATATCATCAATATTAATCAAGCAGGACGTAGGGTTTTACCTCCATCAAGAGGGCCCGAACCTGGGTAAAACATCGTGTCCCCTGCCTCCTGTTACCATCCGACCTAGACGCACAGTTTGGGACCCCCTACCCGAGATCCGCCGGTTTTGACACCGACATTGGTGCTTTCATTGAGAGTTCCTCTGTGTCGTCGCTTTTAGGCCCAATGGCTTCTCCGATCATCAACAGCGATGCGATCCAGGGTGAGACTTTTCTCCCCGGACAGATCTTCGTATTCTGCGGCTTTGCACTGCGGGCCAATTCGCTTGGTCATCTGGAGCAGATCGAAAGCTACGCCCCTGGCCATCAGGTCAGATTTGGAAGTTTGAACTACACAGCCGACATCAGCGGAGACTTGATCTTCGATGGATTTGAGCCACAGCCGAGCGCGCTGCACTGTCACGATGGGCACGATTTAGCTCTGCCGCCAAACAGTGCCCTGGAGGCCGCACCTGTGTCTGCTCCGACCCCTAGCTCGGAGCCGATCACACCAACCGAGGATGGGTGGTTAGACACCGCCTCGGGGGCTGCAATCTCTACGGCGATCGAGCCGAACACCAGCCCTATTCTCTGCGAAGCCCGTGACTCCAAGGAGCCGGACTCCTCTCCGGACTCCGAGCCCTCCGCACCCCGACCGATCGAACCTGATTGGGCGCCGATCATGGAGTTCACCCCCGCGGACATCTTTCAGCACTCGCCCTTCGGCGATATTCTGAATTCACTAAAGTCTCTCTCTTTGTCAGGAGAGCCCTGGCCGGACTATGGTCGGCAAGGTTGGGATGCGGATGATGAAGAAATTCAAAGCCCACCCACCACCCACTTCGTAGCCAATGTCGATGATTTAACCGACATGCTCGACTTCGACTTCGAAGACATCGACGGTATGGACGCCGATGCAGGAGACGATCAAGAACCAGCGCCTATAGGGCACTGGAAAGCCACCTCGTCGTATGATATATACATGGTGGACACCCCAAAAGAAGGCAATGGCGATGGAACAGCGGAGGATGACCCCTCCAATAAGCAGCCTAAGCGCCGGCGTCAGCGGCGCCGCTCTAAATCCCGCCAAAACAAAAACGGTGATTCCGGCACGGGGGATAATAACACCCCGGACAGTGCCGAAGACAACCACCTCTAGCAAGATTCAACACAGGAGGATAGAGAAGCCAGCCCTCATGAGAGAGCGGCAGACAGAGAGGTCGAGGACGATAATTATATGCCTCCCTCTGAAGACGAGGCAAGCCTCGACGACGACGAATTTGTCGTGCCAGAGGATCCCGTCGAACAAGAGCGTTTCAAACGCAGGCTTATGGCCACGGCGAGCAGCCTCAAGAAAAAATAGCAACAGCTTAGAGCTGATCAAGATTTGCTAGCCGACAGATGGACTGAAGTCCTTGCGGCCGAAGAGTATGAACTCGAACGCCCCTCCAAGAGCTACCCAAAGCGCAGGTTGCTACCCCAATTAGAGGAGGAAGCACTTAAACCTACATCACCAGCGCATGATGCGGCCGACCGGCCACCCCGTGGCCGTGACAGAGAGGCCTCTCGGCTCTCCACTCAAGTCGCACCCCGGCGCCTCTCAAAAACTACCAAGGCATGGGAAAATGCGCCAGACCTGCGAGACACATTGGAGGACAAGGCAAGGAAAACAAGATCGATCTACGGATCACGTGGGTACCCCACGCCACGAGACGGTACTCGTCACGCTGGATATAGTAAATCCGGCCGGGTCGTACACAGTAGACAAAGCTCGTTTGAGTTGCGTCGTGATATAGCCCAGTACAGAGGCGCCACACACCAACTATGCTTCACAGATGAAGTAATGGATCATCAAATCCCCGAGGGTTTCAAACCCGTGAACATCGAATCATATGATGGCACAACAGATCCTGCGGTATGGATCGAGGACTATCTCCTTCATATCCACATGGCCCGCGGTGATGACTTACACGCCATCAAATACCTCGCACTCAAGCTTAAAGGACCAGCTCGGCATTGGCTCAACAGCTTGCCAGCAGAATCAATTGGTTGTTGGGAGGACCTAGAAGCCGCATTCCTCGACAATTTCCAGGGCACTTATGTGCGACCACCAGACGCTGATGACCTAAGCCACATAATTCAGCAGCCAGAGGAATCGGCCAGACAATTCTGGACACGGTTCCTAACCAAGAAAATCAAATCGTCGACTGTCCGGACGCAGAGGCCCTAGCAGCCTTCAAGCATAACATCCGCGACGAGTGGCTTGCACGGCACCTAGGACAGGAAAAGCCGAAATCTATGGCAGCCCTCACGACACTTATGACCCGCTTTTGCGCGGGAGAAGACAGCTGGCTAGCTCGCAGCAATAACATGACCAAGAGCCCTGGTAATTCGGATACCAAGGACAGCAGTGGCAGGTCGCGTCGCAACAAGCAAAAGCGTCGCATTAACGGCGACAATGCTGAGGATACGGCAGTTAATGCCGGATTCAGAGGCTCTAAACCCGGTCAGTGGAAAAAGCCATTCAAAAGAAATACTCCGGGCTCGTCCAGTTTGGACCGAATACTCGACCGCTCATGCCAGATACATGGCACCCCCGAAAAACCAGCCAATCACACCAACACTGATTGTTGGGTGTTCAAGCAGGCAGGCAAGTTAAATGCCGAAAGCAGAGACAAGGGGCTGCATAGCAATGACGAGGAGGAGCCCTGGCCGTCGAACAACAGTGGACAGAAAGGTTTTCCCCCACAAGTGCGGACGGTGAACATGATATACGCAACCCACGTCCCCAAGAGGGAGCGGAAGCGTGTGCTAAGGGACGTATACGCGATGGAGCCAGTCGTCCCAAAGTTCAACCCATGGTCTTCCTGCCTGATCACTTTTGATCGAAGGGACCACCCCACTAGCATCCGTCATGGCGGATTCACCGCATTGGTTCTAGACCCAATTATTGACGGATTTCACCTCACTAGAGTCCTTATGGACGGCGGCAGCAGCCTGAACCTGCTTTATCAGGATACAGTGCGGAAAATGGGCATCGATCCCTCGAGGATTAAACCCACCAGAATGACCTTTAAAGGCGTCATACCAGGTGTAGAAGCCAATTGTACAGGCTCAGTTACACTTGAAGTGGTCTTCGGATCTCCGGATAATTTCCGAAGCGAGGAGTTAATCTTCGACATAGTCCCATTTCGCAGTGGCTATCACGCACTGTTCGGGCGAACCGCATTTGCCAAGTTCAATGTGGTGCCGCACTACGCATACCTCAAGCTCAAGATGCCAGGCCCTCGAGGCGTCATCACGGTTAATGGAAACACCGAACGCTCTCTCCGAACGGAGGAGCATACGGCGGCTATCACAACGGAAGTACAAAGTAGCCTCTCAAGGCAATTCTCCAGTCCGGCCATTAAACGTCCGGACACCGTCAAGCGTGCCCGGAGTAACCTACACCAAGACCGCCCGGCACGTTCAGAGCAAGCGTAGAAATGCGGCCCCAACCCCAGCCCTCGCGAACTTGTGAAACTAGTGCTGCGCGTACATAATTACGCTCTGGAAATACCATGGGCACAGGGGGAGAGGCACCATCATGGCACGCCCGAAACGCGGCTTAAACCGCACTAGGGGCTGCCGATTTCTTAATTTTCTCTTATTTTCAGGACTCCATTCTTCGGAAGGCTTGTCTGGCAGTACAATTGCCGCACAAACGATACAACCAGGGAAGCAGAAAGCTACGCCGCACTATGGAACTCTAAGGTGGTCTTCATAACGAGCAGTATTCCTGTTTCACATAACATTCCGCAGCTCGCCTATCGGGGATATACCCCGTGGAGTAAACCGGCCGGAAGTATAACCCGGCAGGACTGGACGACTCACTGGTAACCCGCCCGGAGCTTGGCGGTTCACGGGCTACCCGCCCGGTCTTGGCGGTTCATTAGTAACCCGGCGGGCGGGTTAGATGGATGACGAGGCCCACGGCCCAGAAGGCCGGTTCACGTTTAATGGTGGGCCGGTTTATGAGGAAAGCGTAAGGACTATTCTCCTACAAAGGAAGCAAGACTAGGACTCCACTTGTAATAGAGTAATCCTAATCCAATTAGGACTAGTTATGTAACCCGCCTCTTCAACATATATAAGGAGGGGTAGGGCTCCCCAAAGAGCTACAAGCAAGAAGAAACAGTCTTAGGGCTAGACACAAAGAGGTGAGCCGGTTTACGGCGACTCCCTCATGATGATAATGAGACCTAGCCTCAAACAGCATGTAGGGTTGTTACCGGATGATGTTTCCCGGGGCCCGAAGCTGCCTAAATCCCTGTCTTGTGTTGCGTCTCTCGATTCCGCTCAACCCCTCTCAAGCTACCACATAGATGCGTTGGCCTCGCGACTAAGTCCTGACACTAAGGACATCTGCCGTGACAATTCCACGACAGTTGGCGCCCACCGTGGGGCCTGCACACGATGGTGTTGAGTTCTTGAAGGGATCTCTCCAAGGGATTGATAAGTTCGCAATTTTTCGAATGAGGAAAGATTCAGCATGAAAGGATTCATATCAACTACAAGTTCATGTGTCAAAATCAAAGAAGTTTTTAGCGGTAGCATATGCAAAATTCCGGTACAAGAGAAATTAGGGTTCCATCCATGTACGTCGCCGACGCGTCGTCTTAAACCGCCGAGTCCAAGTATGAACCGGTCCGGATTGAAGTCCGCAGATGATCTGATCCGGCATGTTTGCGTTGCTGCTGTGCATATGCGTTTTCAAGGCCGGAGGGTATCAACTGACAGCTGCTACTTTTTGCTGTAAATTGTCAGCCCGGTGAACAGCGATCCGTCACTATTATTTTTCTATCATGGAGACCAGAACGAGTTGAAATACTAGTCATCAAGTAGTACAACCATTATTACTACGTCAGGATCTTGTGACGAAGCACGAGGCGTTGGAGCTTGACTCGAAGACGCAATAGTCTGAGCTTGCTGCGGCCCTTGAGAGCGCAAAAAGTGCCAAGGCTGAAGCCCACAAGGCCCTCCAGGAGATCGATGCAATGAAGAAGATAGCGGCGGGTAAGGCATTTTATATGCAGAGCAAGCATGTAAAAGTAAATTACCGATTACTTACCTGAATTCGGAGCTCTCCAGGAGCATTCACAGATTTGCCCCGCAGCGTGTCGGATGCCGCACAGTTTTACCAGGCCGAGGAGGGAAGCTCAACGGAGAAGCTGTTCTGGTCTCAGTATACTGGGACCGAACACCCGATGCCTCTGAGCGACCAGCTAAAGCAGCTGGTCGAGCTGCACAAGGCGACCGAACAGGCCATGAAGGGCCTTATAGTCCGGCTGTGGCCTGGCGACGCCCTTCCGAACAGCTACTTCGGCCTGGTGAGGCGGCTTGTGGATGCCTGCCCACGGCTGGAGGTCGTCAAGCGGTCCGTCTGCATCGAAGGTGCACGCCGGGCTTTCGCCCGTGTGAAGGTGCAGTGGGCCAAGCTAGACGCCGTGAAGCTGATCAAGGAAGGGCCGCCGTAGGGCAAGGAGCATTGCACCCCCGAAATTTATTATGAGGGTGTCCTGAAGGGTGCCCGCCTTGTAGCGGACGAATGTTCAAAGGATGTAATATTTGAGTAAACTTGCTCGTGTGATCCTGTATGATGAAAACTTGTTTCATATGCGCTATGCAACGCTTGCGTGAATTTAAAATATTACCTTTTGTTTGGCTATTTATCCAATCTGAGAGATGGCTAGTCCTCGGCTTCTGCCCCCATGCCACGAGTGCTGGGGTGTTCGGGATAAACCTGAGCACTCTTGTTCCCATGTTTGGGTCATTCGAGGGAGGTGCTCAACACAATGAACAAGGCAACCGGACTAATAATGCTTTATCACTCTCACTTAGCCATAGAATTCTAGAATTTTAAATTTTGGTGAAGCCCCTGGTATTCGGAAGGCTGAATTCGGGGCGCGATACACCCCTTTAAGCCGGACAGGGCCGACCCCTCGCTCTAAGCGGCATAAGTCTTTAGGGACTCGAAAACCTCGCCGAACAGCGACCAGTCACTCGCCTTATCATGACAGTCAGTTTTAGCTTTCTCTACTGAGGTGCTTAGCCCAGCAGAACCGGGGCACAATCGCAGTAGTTCTCCTAGCGCTACCTTAGCTGATAGAGTGGAACATAAGGTACCAAAACATAGGAGCCGGGCAAACCCAACATTTGACCAAAGACATGATTCGGAGCTGATGCATATAATGCTATAAGTTCGGGGTGCCGCACTTGTGAAAGTGTTCAGACTTTTCACACCATATTGGGGGGTACGTAAGCCCCTGGTGTATTGGCCGTACCAAAGTGTACGGTTGCAAGGCGTCATTAATGAACACATATATGTATAACAAGAATGCAATAATAGTCGTAATGTTATGCATTGTTTATTCAAAAAGGTGCATTTAAAGCAGAATGATACAGATGGTGCGATAAGCAAAGAGTAGGACTATGTCCCTTCCAAGGGCAAGCTGAGGAATAGTATTAAATCAAATATTTCGCTTGTTATTGTAATCCACCTGGGAATTCCGTGGTGTGACGTAGCTTTCTGCCTCCTTGGTTGCTGCATCATGTGTTCGGCAATAGTGTTGTCGGGCAGGGTTTCCAGAGATTAAGGTCCTAAAAAAGAGAAAAATAACCAAACGGGAAGCCCCTAGTGCGGTTTAAGCCGCGTCTTGGGGCGTGCCGCAGTTGTGCCCCCCTCCCCACCTGTGCCCATGGTATTTTTAATGCGTAATTATGTATGCGTGGCACGAGTATCGCCGTTTGGCTGGGACTGGGGTGGGGCCGCATTGCTACGCAAGCTCAGATCGCGCCAGGCGGTCTAGTTGCCGATTGCTCCGAGCACACTTGAAGGTGTTCGGGTCTTGAAACGCCGAACTGGTGGATTGCCTTGAGAGGCTGCTTTGCGCTTCTGCTGCGAGGGCCACGGTGTGCTCCTCCGTTCGGAGAGAGCGCTCTGTGTTTCCATTGACTATAATAACCCCGCGAGGTCCTGGCATCTTGAGCTTGAGGTATGCATAATGCGGTACCGCATTGAATCTTGCAAATGCGGTTCGCCCGAGCAGTGCATGATAACCACTGCGGAACGGGACTATATCGAAGATTAACTCTTCGCTTCGGAAGTTATCCGGGGATCCGAAGACCACTTCCAATGTAATTGAGCCTATGCAATGGGCCTCTACATCTGGAATGACGCCCTAAAAGGTCGTTTTTGTGGGTTTGATCCTTGAGGGGTCTATACCCATTTTGCGCATTGTGTCCTGATAAAGCAGGTTCAGGCTGCTGCCGCCATCCATAAGGACTCGAGTGAGGTGAAATCCGTCAATGATTGGGTCCAGAAACAGTGCGGCGAATCCGCCATGACGGATACTAGTGGGATAGTCCCTGCGATCGAAGGTGATCGGATAGGAGGACCATGGATTGAACTTTGGGGCGACTGGCTCCAACGCATATACGTCCCTGAGCGCACGCTTCCGCTCCCTTTTGGGGATGTGGGTTGCGTATATCATGTTCACCGTCCGCACTTGTGGGGGAAACCTCTTCTGTCCTCCGGTGTGTGGCTACCGGGGCTCCTCCTCGTCATCGCTATGTGGCCCCTTGTCCTTGTTTTTGGCAATTAACTTGCTGGCCTGCTTGAACACCCAACAATCCCTGTTGGTGTGATTGGCTGGCTTGTCTGGGGTGCCGTGTATTTGACACGAGCGATCGAGTATACGGTCCAAGCTGGACGGGCCCGGCGTACTTTGTTTGAATGGCTTTTTTCGCTGACCGGGTTTGGAGCCTTTGAATCCGGCATTGACTGTCGTATCCTCGGTATTATCGCTGTTAATGCGGCGCTTATGTTTGTTGCGACGTGACCTGCTATTGCCGTCCTTGGTATCCGAAGTACCTGGTTCTTTGATATGTTATTACTATGAGCCAGCCAACTATCTTCTCCCGCACAAAAGCGGGTCATGAGTGTCGTGAGGGCTGCCATAGATTTTGGCTTTTCCTGACTAAGGTGCCGGGCTAGCCATTCGTCGCGGATGTTGTGTTTGAAAGCCGCTAGGGCCTCTGCATCCGAACAATCGACAATTTGATTTTTCTTTGTTAGGAACTGAGGGAGTCCTGGATTAGGGGGTGTCCGGATGGCCGGACTATACCTTCGGCCGGACTCCTGAACTATGAAGATACAAGATTGAAGACTTCGTCCCGTGTCCGGAAGGGACTTTCCTTGGCGTGGAAGGCAAGCTTGGCGATACGGATATGTAGATCTCCTACCATTGTAACCGACTCTGTGTAACCCTAGCCCTCTCCGGTGTCTATATAAACCGGAGAGTTTTAGTCCGTAGGACGAACAACAATCATACCATAGGCTAGCTTCTAGGGTTTAGCCTCTCTGATCTCATGGTAGATCTACTCTTGTACTACCCATATCATCAATATTAATCAAGCAGGACGTAGGGTTTTACCTCCATCAAGAGGGCCCGAACCTGGGTAAAACATCGTGTCCCCTGCCTCCTGTTACCATCCGACCTAGACGCACAGTTCGGGACCCCCTACCCGAGATCCGCCGGTTTTGACACCGACATTGGTGCTTTCATTGAGAGTTCCTCTGTGTCGTCGCTTTTAGGCCCAATGGCTTCTCCGATCATCAACAGCGATGCGATCCAGGGTGAGACTTTTCTCCCCGGACAGATCTTCGTATTCTGCGGCTTTGCACTGCGGGCCAATTCGCTTGGTCATCTGGAGCAGATCGAAAGCTACGCCCCTGGCCATCAGGTCAGATTTGGAAGTTTGAACTACACAGCCGACATCAGCGGAGACTTGATCTTCGATGGATTTGAGCCACAGCCGAGCGCGCTGCACTGTCACGATGGGCACGATTTAGCTCTGCCGCCAAACAGTGCCCTGGAGGCCGCACCTGTGTCTGCTCCGACCCCTAGCTCGGAGCCGATCACACCAACCGAGGATGGGTGGTTAGACACCGCCTCGGGGGCTGCAATCTCTACGGCGATCGAGCCGAACACCAGCCCTATTCTCTGCGAAGCCCGTGACTCCAAGGAGCCGGACTCCTCTCCGGACTCCGAGCCCTCCGCACCCCGACCGATCGAACCTGATTGGGCGCCGATCATGGAGTTCACCCCCGCGGACATCTTTCAGCACTCGCCCTTCGGCGATATTCTGAATTCACTAAAGTCTCTCTCTTTGTCAGGAGAGCCCTGGCCGGACTATGGTCGGCAAGGTTGGGATGCGGATGATGAAGAAATTCAAAGCCCACCCACCACCCACTTCGTAGCCAATGTCGATGATTTAACCGACATGCTCGACTTCGACTTCGAAGACATCGACGGTATGGACGCCGATGCAGGAGACGATCAAGAACCAGCGCCTATAGGGCACTGGAAAGCCACCTCGTCGTATGATATATACATGGTGGACACCCCAAAAGAAGGCAATGGCGATGGAACAGCGGAGGATGACCCCTCCAATAAGCAGCCTAAGCGCCGGCGTCAGCGGCGCCGCTCTAAATCCCGCCAAAACAAAAACGGTGATTCCGGCACGGGGGATAATAACACCCCGGACAGTGCCGAAGACAACCACCTCTAGCAAGATTCAACACAGGAGGATAGAGAAGCCAGCCCTCATGAGAGAGCGGCAGACAGAGAGGTCGAGGACGATAATTATATGCCTCCCTCTGAAGACGAGGCAAGCCTCGACGACGACGAATTTGTCGTGCCAGAGGATCCCGTCGAACAAGAGCGTTTCAAACGCAGGCTTATGGCCACGGCGAGCAGCCTCAAGAAAAAATAGCAACAGCTTAGAGCTGATCAAGATTTGCTAGCCGACAGATAGACTGAAGTCCTTGCGGCCGAAGAGTATGAACTCGAACGCCCCTCCAAGAGCTACCCAAAGCGCAGGTTGCTACCCCAATTAGAGGAGGAAGCACTTAAACCTACATCACCAGCGCATGATGCGGCCGACCGGCCACCCCGTGGCCGTGACAGAGAGGCCTCTCGGCTCTCCACTCAAGTCGCACCCCGGCGCCTCTCAAAAACTACCAAGGCATGGGAAAATGCGCCAGACCTGCGAGACACATTGGAGGACAAGGCAAGGAAAACAAGATCGATCTACGGATCACGTGGGTACCCCACGCCACGAGACGGTACTCGTCACGCTGGATATAGTAAATCCGGCCGGGTCGTACACAGTAGACAAAGCTCGTTTGAGTTGCGTCGTGATATAGCCCAGTACAGAGGCGCCACACACCAACTATGCTTCACAGATGAAGTAATGGATCATCAAATCCCCGAGGGTTTCAAACCCGTGAACATCGAATCATATGATGGCACAACAGATCCTGCGGTATGGATCGAGGACTATCTCCTTCATATCCACATGGCCCGCGGTGATGACTTACACGCCATCAAATACCTCGCACTCAAGCTTAAAGGACCAGCTCGGCATTGGCTCAACAGCTTGCCAGCAGAATCAATTGGTTGTTGGGAGGACCTAGAAGCCGCATTCCTCGACAATTTCCAGGGCACTTATGTGCGACCACCAGACGCTGATGACCTAAGCCACATAATTCAGCAGCCAGAGGAATCGGCCAGACAATTCTGGACACGGTTCCTAACCAAGAAAATCAAATCGTCGACTGTCCGGACGCAGAGGCCCTAGCAGCCTTCAAGCATAACATCCGCGACGAGTGGCTTGCACGGCACCTAGGACAGGAAAAGCCGAAATCTATGGCAGCCCTCACGACACTTATGACCCGCTTTTGTGCGGGAGAAGACAGCTGGCTAGCTCGCAGCAATAACATGACCAAGAGCCCTGGTAATTCGGATACCAAGGACAGCAGTGGCAGGTCGCGTCGCAACAAGCAAAAGCGTCGCATTAACGGCGACAATGCTGAGGATACGGCAGTTAATGCCGGATTCAGAGGCTCTAAACCCGGTCAGTGGAAAAAGCCATTCAAAAGAAATACTCCGGGCTCGTCCAGTTTGGACCGAATACTCGACCGCTCATGCCAGATACATGGCACCCCCGAAAAACCAGCCAATCACACCAACACTGATTGTTGGGTGTTCAAGCAGGCATGCAAGTTAAATGCCGAAAGCAGAGACAAGGGGCTGCATAGCAATGACGAGGAGGAGCCCCGGCCGCCGAACAACAGTGGACAGAAAGGTTTTCCCCCACAAGTGCGGACGGTGAACATGATATACGCAACCCACGTCCCCAAGAGGGAGCGGAAGCGTGTGCTAAGGGACGTATACGCGATGGAGCCAGTCGTCCCAAAGTTCAACCCATGGTCTTCCTGCCTGATCACTTTTGATCGAAGGGACCACCCCACTAGCATCCGTCATGGCGGATTCACCGCATTGGTTCTAGACCCAATTATTGACGGATTTCACCTCACTAGAGTCCTTATGGACGGCGGCAGCAGCCTGAACCTGCTTTATCAGGATACAGTGCGGAAAATGGGCATCGATCCCTCGAGGATTAAACCCACCAGAATGACCTTTAAAGGCGTCATACCAGGTGTAGAAGCCAATTGTACAGGCTCAGTTACACTTGAAGTGGTCTTCGGATCTCCGGATAATTTCCGAAGCGAGGAGTTAATCTTCGACATAGTCCCATTCCGCAGTGGCTATCACGCACTGTTCGGGCGAACCGCATTTGCCAAGTTCAATGTGGTGCCGCACTACGCATACCTCAAGCTCAAGATGCCAGGCCCTCGAGGCGTCATCACGGTCAATGGAAACACCGAACGCTCTCTCCGAACGGAGGAGCATACGGCGGCTATCACAACGGAAGTACAAAGTAGCCTCTCAAGGCAATTCTCCAGTCCGGCCATTAAACGTCCGGACACCGTCAAGCGTGCCCGGAGTAACCTACACCAAGACCGCCCGGCACGTTCAGAGCAAGCGTAGCAATGCGGCCCCAACCCCAGCCCTCGCGAACTTGTGAAACTAGTGCTGCGCGTACATAATTACGCTCTGGAAATACCATGGGCACAGGGGGAGAGGCACCATCATGGCACGCCCGAAACGCGGCTTAAACCGCACTAGGGGCTGCCGATTTCTTAATTTTCTCTTATTTTCAGGACTCCATTCTTCGGAAGGCTTGTCTGGCAGTACAATTGCCGCACAAACGATACAACCAGGGAAGCAGAAAGCTACGCCGCACTATGGAACTCTAAGGTGGTCTTCATAACGAGCAGTATTCCTGTTTCACATAACATTCCGCAGCTCGCCTATCGGGGATATACCCCGTGGAGTAAACCGGCCGGAAGTATAACCCGGCAGGACTGGACGACTCACTGGTAACCCGCCCGGAGCTTGGCGGTTCACGGGCTACCCGCCCGGTCTTGGCGGTTCATTAGTAACCCGGCGGGCGGGTTAGATGGATGACGAGGCCCACGGCCCAGAAGGCCGGTTCACGTTTAATGGTGGGCCGGTTTATGAGGAAAGCGTAAGGACTATTCTCCTACAAAGGAAGCAAGACTAGGACTCCACTTGTAATAGAGTAATCCTAATCCAATTAGGACTAGTTATGTAACCCGCCTCTTCAACATATATAAGGAGGGGTAGGGCTCCCCAAAGAGCTACAAGCAAGAAGAAACAGTCTTAGGGCTAGACACAAAGAGGTGAGCCGGTTTACGGCGACTCCCTCATGATGATAATGAGACCTAGCCTCAAACAGCATGTAGGGTTGTTACCGGATGATGTTTCCCGGGGCCCGAAGCTGCCTAAATCCCTGTCTTGTGTTGCGTCTCTCGATTCCGCTCAACCCCTCTCAAGCTACCACATAGATGCGTTGGCCTCGCGACTAAGTCCTGACACTAAGGACATCTGCCGTGACAATTCCACGACAGTTGGCGCCCACCGTGGGGCCTGCACACGATGGTGTTGAGTTCTTGAAGGGATCTCTCCAAGGGATTGATAAGTTCGCAATTTTTCGAATGAGGAAAGATTCAGCATGAAAGGATTCATATCAACTACAAGTTCATGTGTCAAAATCAAAGAAGTTTTTAGCGGTAGCATATGCAAAATTCCGGTACAAGAGAAATTAGGGTTCCATCCATGTACGTTGCCGACGCGTCGTCTTAAACCGCCGAGTCCAAGTATGAACCGGTCCGGATTGAAGTCCGCAGATGATCTGATCCGGCATGTTTGCGTTGCTGCTGTGCATATGCGTTTTCAAGGCCGGAGGGTATCAACTGACAGCTGCTACTTTTTGCTGTAAATTGTCAGCCCGGTGAACAGCGATCCGTCACTATTATTTTTCTATCATGGAGACCAGAACGAGTTGAAATACTAGTCATCAAGTAGTACAACCATTATTACTACGTCAGGTGAAGGCCCCCCAGCGAAGCTACCAAGTGCCACTGGTACTAATTCTTTGCAAAACCAATCGGTGAGCAGGACGAGCTGGATTAGGGAAAGTGATCAAGGAAAGGATACGGATCCAGTTAAACCGCCGAGCCAATTATGATCCGGACTCTGGCTGTAACCACACTTCCCACATGCCTCCGCTCGAACCGGCCTCGGCCTTTGCTGGCGAGCCGCCGCTTCGTCCTCAAACTGGCTTCCGCGGCACTGGCTTCTACTAAAGTACCTCGTCCGATCTCAAGTCGCCGGCCCAATCGCCGCTCCAGCCGCGCCTATCTCAAGTCGCCGGCCGCCTCAGTCCCTGACCGGTTTCAGCAGCCGGCCGCCTCCGATTGAGTGGTCAGCCTTCAGCGGTTGAAAGAGGCCGTTGACCCGCCCGCCTCCGCCTCTGCGCTGCACCTCTCGTCGCTTGGCCACGAGCTGCCGGTTCAGCCGTGCCGCGCCACTAAACCACCTGGGGCAGCCCTTGCCTATAAGCCGCCATTGCCGTCACCCGTCCACCGGAATCGCCATCACCTACCTATTTCCGACGCCGACGAGCCGCTTCAACGGCGTTGGCCTCGACGAGCAGCCTGCTCCACTACGGTCTGCCTTGAGCCGCCGGCCTGAACCGGCTGTTTCTGCGGTCTTCCTACGCTGGCGCGTTACCTCCGAGTCGCCGTGGTCCTATAATCGTTGTGGTTCTGGCTCGCGGTCATTGTCGCGCTGCCGGGACTGTTGTATGATTTGGCCGGCTGCCGTAGATGGATCCACCGGGTCGTTGCTCCCGCGTTGAACCGGCCATGGCCGCGCGCCGTTCCGCCCAGCACCCTTCTGCTTCTAAATTGCTGCGTCGACGGGTTGCCATCTACATCCACGCCCTCGCCAGCGCCTTCAACCACCGAGCCGACCACGCCTTTGCATCGGGGTCGTATCGTCCGGGCCGAGTTGACCCGACCTCGAATCACTTTCGCCGTGGTGTTAAGCGCTGAGCCGCCGTGCCTTGCCTCCGGACCACGGGAGACCGCTCTGAGTCACCCTATCTCCGGTTCCAACCCGGACCCGCCCGCCATCGACCCGCCATGGCCACGCCTCCTCTGCACCCCTTGCGCGCGCCGCTCCGGCCTTCCCTGCCTGTTGAGCCGTCGCTGCTGTTCCATTACTGCGCCCTGATGATCCTCTCGTGCAACCTGCGCCCCGTAAACCGGATCTTGCCAAGCCATCTATTACCTTACGTCTTTGAGGCCGCGGTGGACAAAGTGGTTACTAACCACGCCTTGACCAGAGTCAACAAAAAACGAAAAGGGGTTAGTATGCTTGGTGTTACATACACACTACGTGGAGTTGAAAAGCTACTGTTCACTTCGTATCCAGACAAAAGTATGGAGCTATCATCAAAGTACATCAGATGATATCTTTCCTATGTATTTTATCAGTATGTTAATTCGTCTGGGAACATTTACATGGCATGTAATATTGTTTTTGCAGATAATTGTTCATTACAAATGTGGCAAATGAGAACGTAAACTACGGGTACGGAGCACGCACTGGCGGCTGTTCTGACCCAGCGTTTCATCCGTGCCACATTACCCGATGAACGGACGTGCGCAAGTAGCCCGGTCTACATTAACTCGTCCGTCCGCACCGGCTTACCACATTGCGGCCGGTTCACCCATGACTGATTTCAGCTTCATCCGGTGATCATCAAGTCCGTGACGGATAATTTCTGACCTAAATGAATCAGGTGCTATCCATCTAAAGTCTATTTTATTAGCACGTGTTATTTTTTGTCAAAGAACAATTACTTTGATCTGTGTATTTTTATATACAGGACAATCATTCACTACAAATGTAGTTTATACCATGGGTACGGAGCACGCGCTGGCAACGCCCTGCCCGGTGTTCGTCCGTACCACGTTACACGGAGAATGGACGCGTGCAGGATGTCGCCCTTACGACCCGGTTTACATCAGCTTGCCGGGACCGCGCCTGCAATTGACTCCCCCATCCATACTGGCTTACAATGTCGCGACCGACTCATCTGTCTGAGCCGCCTCTGATGATGCGGTCATTTTTCCATCTGTCTCTTGCGGTCTGGTCTACATCAACACACCGGGCTGCACCTGTCTGCATGAGCTATTTATTGAGTATGAGCAAGTCACTGCTTGGGTAGCCCGGTTTTTCTTCCAATACATTGGAGGCAAATTATCATTCAGCCGCGTCTGCACTGGATGGATCAATGGACATGCGCACAAATTGCTGCCACTACAGTTTGGTCAAACTCAAACAGCCAGTTGGAAGGAACCATTGGCCGAGTTGCTGACACGGCTCATACGGATCATTTATAACCCGCCGCAGTCACCTCAATCTTTTGTGGATTTACATCGCGTTATTAACACCGATGATATATACCTTCTGCTATGGTCAAGTACGGAGAATCTCAAGACAACTCCTTGAGTCATCTTAAGACTCGGGGGCTACGATGATATGCCGCAGCAAGTCTTGCCAGTTTCAGCAAATTCAAGTGCCCCAGGATGTTGAAGGGAAACCCGGTCCCGGAGGCTACTGTTATATTGATGAAAATTTAAAGGCCGTCAGAAATATTCCGGCTCACAATGATACTTCCGGTTTATAATCCGGTTCAAGGGAGATCTATTCTCCCACAAAACTCTGAAGCTCTCAAATCCGGTTTAAAAATGTCCGGTTCAAAAAGGAATTAACTTCTCGCAAGTTCGAGTTTAAAGGCCGTCAGAAAATTTCCGGCTGAAAATGAAGATTCTGGTTTAAAATCCGGTTCAAGGGAAAGATGTCTCCCACAAAGATTTGAAGCTCTTAATATCCGATTTGACATTCGGTTCAAGAAGGATTTATCTCTTGCAAATAGTTGAAGGGTGCTAAAGAGGACCTGCTGCCATGATGCGCGGTTCAAACATGGGTATCCTGCCTTATTGGCTTATCATATTATTGATCACTTGGGGGCTTGGTCATGTCTGAACCATAGTCACACCTCTTGATCGGCTCAATGCCACAGCTTCACTTGGGGACTTGTGGTCACGTCTGAACCATAGTCACGCCTCTTGATCGGCCTAGTGCCACAACATCACTTGGGGGCTTGGTCGAACCCGAACCATAGCTACACCTCTTGATCGGCGTAATGCCAAAGCATCACTTGGGGACTTGTGGTCATGTCTGAACCATAGTCACGCCTCTTGATCGGCCTAGTGCCACAGCATCACTTGGGGGCTTGGTCGAACCCAAACCATAACTACACCTCTTGATCGGCGTAATGCCAAAGCATCATTTGGGGACCTAGCTGACTCGAACCATAGCTACGCCTTTTTGGGGGCTTGGTCGTGTCCGACCATGGTAATGCCTCTTGATCGGCTCGAAGCCTCATTTGCAATGGTTTTATTTTTTGCCTTTGCTTGAATTCTGTTCTTTTTTGCTAAAGACTTTTTACTTCTGTTGCATTTTTAAACCGACATTGTTAATCCGGTTCGACTGTCAAAATTACAAATTGGCGGAACACGGTCAAATCTTAATCCGGAGACTATCTACCCGGTTTGATTTTATGTTACCATCTTATCATGGAGTAATCCGGTGTTCGTTAACCCGGCTTGACTTTCAACTACAAGTTGTCAGTACATGACTAATTATAATCCGGCGATTATTAACCCGGTCTGGTTTTGACTACAAGTCACCAGTATTATATATGGTTAATCCGGTGTTTATCACAAACCCGGTACGGTTTTATCATAAACCGGCACAATATGGAAGGAGTTATCAGTACTCAAAATTTGGGTTATTACAAAAAAGTTGGTAAACCAACGATGTGATTCAATGTCACAGGTATGATATATTTCATATTTGATTATTCTTAAGTGTAGCCTTGGTTATCAACCCAGGTTATATGTTGGGCATTGTGACCCGTCCGGCGGTAAATCGCCAGGACACTTTAAACTTGTTGTATGCAGAAACAGGTTGAATAAAGTATGATGATAAATTATCCGGTGTTTATTAAACCGGCCTGGCTTTCGACTATATGGCGCCAGTATGATGATAAATTATCTGGTGTTTATTAAACCGGCCTGGCTTTAAGACGCTAAATCGCCAGTCTATGATGAGAAATTGTCCGGTGTTTATTAAACTGGCCTGGCTTTGGACTATAAGTCGCCAGTATATATTTGGATTGCACCATTGGAATCATGCGCTTATAAATCATTGGATTATATCATTCAAATAGCCAACATGGCTGGATTTTTATTATGGTTATTAATATTATGATTAAGGTTTTCAAAGTCGCTTTAGCGCAATGGATATGAATATGATTTATTCTGCAATGGAAGGAATAGTCCCAAGTCGCTGCAGGCTTACGACCCGACACTTGGGGGGTACATTATTCAAAGTTGAGATTATATCAAATATGCAAGTCTCATGTCGCTGCGAGCATGCACCATGACACTTGGGGGCTAATGCAAAGTCATATTTTGCTCATCTTATTGAAGACCCGACTCATCATATCATAATGAGCCGGCCCTTGGGGGCTACCAATTGCTCTTGTCAACAATTCAAGTCTACATGATCATATCTACAAAGTCCCTGCTCATTATTACATAATGACCCGGCCCTTGGGGGCTACACGTTGCTGTTCAAATCTATATGATCATATCTACAAAGTCCCTACTCATTATTGCTTAATGACCTGGCCCTTGGGGGCTACATTGGTTGAAGTTTTTATGAGTATAACGCAATTACAAGTCCCAGGTTGCTGCAAGCATAACAACCCGACACTTGGGGGCTACATATGTGGAATATTCAGTTGTGACTAGTAACTAAGATGAACAATCTGGATTTCTTCAAGGTTGCAACATTTATATTGACACAAGTCTTAAGCTATCATTATGTTCTCCTCTTAAGACTTGGGGGCTACAGGTAATATGCATATAAAGGAGGAACATCTTCAAATTCTCAGTTTTTGGCAAATCAGGAAGATTAATTGTGTGATCCGGCGTTGGCAACAATCATAACCCGGCGTCTATAAACGGTCATAATCCGGGATCATCAGTTTTTATAACCCGGCCATTTTGGTAATGTTAAACCGGCAAGTTTTTACATCTTCAAACCGGCTGAATATCAGATGAATATTTCAAGACCAATATTTCTTAAACCGGCGCTTTGGAAGCCGACTCAAGTGGATTATTCTTCACAATATTTTTCTGTGAGAAACCAATGTTAGCAAATTGAGTATGCCGCTGGCTTATTGACCTGGATTTTCTAGAAGGAGGAAATGACAAGGACTTAAGGATGATCAGGTGCCAGTTTACAAGAATTCTTAACCCGGAGCACAACCTGTCAAGTTTGTTCTTGTGTTTATTTTACAGGATCAGTTTAACATGGATAAATCCAAATTAAACTGGGGGCTAATGTCGGGGATATACCCCGTGGCGTAAACCGGCCGGAAGTATAACCCGGCCGGACTGGACGACTCACTGGTAACCCGCCCAGAGCTTGGCGGTTCACGGGCTACCCGCCCGGTCTTGGCGGTTCATTAGTAACCCGGCGGGCGGGTTAGATGGATGACGAGGCCTAAGGCCCAGAAGGCCGGTTCACGTTTAATGGTGGGCCGGTTTATGAGGAAAGCGTAAGGACTATTCTCCTACAAAGGAAGCAAGACTAGGACTCCACTCGTAATAGAGTAATCCTAATCCAACTAGGACTAGTTATGTAACCCGCCTCTTCAACATATATAAGGAGGGGTAGGGCTCCCCAAAGAGCTACAAGCAAGAAGAAACAGTCTTAGGGCTAGACACAAAGAGGAGAGCCGGTTTACGACGACTCCCTCGTGATGATAATGAGACCTAACCTCAAACAGCATGTAGGGTTGTTACCGGATGATGTTTCCCGGGGCCCGAAGCTGTCTAAATCCCTGTCTTGTGTTGCGTCTCTCGATTCCGCTCAACCCCTCTCAAGCTACCACATAGATGCGTTGGCCTCGCGACTAAGTCCTGACACTAAGGACATCTGCCGTGACAATTCCACGACATCGCCCCTGGAAAGGACATATTTGATAGTCCCATCTTTTGCTTATCGCACTATTTGTATCGTTCTGCTTTGATCACAGCTTTTTTAAATAAACAATGCATAGCTTCCGTCTATTATTGCATTACCCTTTTTTACAAATATATGTTCATTAATGACATGTTGCACCCGTACACTTTGGTACGGCCAATACGCCAGGGGCTCAAGTACCCCACAATACGACGTGAGAAGTCCGAACACTTTCACAAGTGCGGCACCCCGAACTTATAGCATTATATGCATCGGCTTCGAATCATGTCTTGGGTCAAATGTTGGGTTTGCCCGGCTCCTATGTTGGTACCTTACGTTCCGTTATATCGGCTAAGGTAGCACTAGGAGAACTACTGCGATTGTGCCCCAGTTGAGCTGGGCTAAGCACCTCAGTAGAGAAAGCTAAAACTGACCGTCATGATGAGGCGAGAGCTGGTCGCTGTTCGTGAGGTTTTCGAGTCCCTAAAGACTTATGCCGCTTAGAGCGAGGAGTCGGCTTTGTCCGGCCTAGGCGTGGATAGCGCCCCGAACTCGGTCTTCCGAACACTAGGGGCTTCGCCGAAATTTAAAATTATAGAATTCTATGGCTAAGTGAGAGTGTTCAAGCACTATAGTCCGATTGCCTTGTTCGTTGTGTTGAGCGCCTCCCTCGAAGGACCCAAGAATGGGAAAAAGAGCGCTCATGTTTATCCCAAACACCCCAGCACTCGTGCCATGGGGGCAGAAGCCGACGACTCGCCATCTCTCAAATTTGATAAACGGCCGCATAGAAGGTAATATTTTAAATTCAAAAAGCATTGCTTAGCGCACATGAACAAGTTTTCAGCGCATAGGACAAAACGAGCGAGTTCACTGAAAAATTACATTCATGGAACATTCATCCGCCACAAGGCGGGCACCCTTCAGAACGCCCTCATAATACATCTCGGGCTTGCGATGCTCCTTGCTCGGCGGTGGCCTGTCCTTCACAAGCTTCTCAGCATCCAGCTTGCCCCAGTGCACCTTCGCATGGGCAAGCGCCCTACGGGCACCCTCGATGCATACAGAGCGCTTGATGACTTCGAGCCTTGGACAGGCCTCCACCAGCCGCCTCACCAGCCCGAAGTAGCTCCCAGGCATGGCCTCTCCAGGCCACAGCGGGACTATGAGGCCCTTCATGGCCTGTTCGGCCACCTTATGGAGCTCGACCAGCTATTTCAGCTGGTCGCTTAAGGGCACTAGGTGTTCGGCCTCAGCATACTGAGACCAGAACACCTTCTCCGTCGAGCTTCCCTCCTCGGCGCGGTAGAAGGCGGCGGCATCCGACACGCTACGGGGCAAGTCTGCGAATGCTCCTGGAGGGCTCTGGATTCGGGTAAGTGACAAGTAATTCACTTTACGTGCTTGCTTTGCATAAAGAATGCCTTACCCGCCGCTATCTTTTTTATTGCCTCAACCTCCTGGAGGGCCTTCTGGGCTTCGGCCTTGGCAGACTTGGCATCTTCAATGGACGCTGCGAGCTCAGACTCTCGCGTCTTCGAGTCAAGCTCCAAACTCTCATGTTTTTCATGAGAGCCTGGAGCTCTTGCCGCACCTTGCCAACCTGCGTCTCATGCTTCTCCCGCTCGGTGCGCTCCGTGGCCGCCCTCTTTTTGGCCTCGGACAATGCTTGCTTAAGGGTCGCCACCTCAGTTGTGGCCCCTACAATAGTCGCGTTAATCCTGTCACTTTTTGCAATTACACCTTTCACATATTTCAATAAGGTATTTCTTACCTTCCTTCTCCTCGAGCTGCTGCTTGGCTAGGCCGAGCTCTTGCTCGGACCGCTCGAGGTTCTGCTTCAGCGTATCCACCTCCGCAGTCAGTGCGGCGGAGGCCAGCAGCGAAGCCTGCATACGCATATTGACTTGATTATGTTAGACTCCTGTGATTATTAGATCCTCTATTCGGCTTTTCTTTCCGAACACCGAACAGAGCATCAGGTGCTACTGTCTATGCGGTAATATTTTAACATATTCTTTACTTACCTCAAAGCTTGTTAGAAGGCTGGCACAGGCTTCAGTCAGTCCGCTTTTGGTGGACTGAACCTTCTGGATCACCACACTCATAACAGTGCGGTGCTCCTCGTTGATGGAGGCGCCGTTAAGCGTCTCCAGCAGATTGTCCGGTGCCTCCGGTTGGACGGAGGTCACCATCTCGGTAGGCTTGCTCCTCTTGGAAGGAGGCTGCCTACCGGAGTCCGGAACTGTTGAAGGTTTCGGCGCGGTGTCCGGCTCAAGGCCGGACTTGGAGCCCTTGGGGGTTCTATCCTCTTTACGCCTGGAGTCCGGGAGGTTGCCTTGCGGCGCCTCCAGGACCACCTCCTCCTGGCTTGGAACCTGTTGGGACGCCACCTCGGCGCCGTCCGTAGGGTGGGGGGAGGAAGCCATCGGAAGCGAATTCACATCCGACGAGTCCAGGGAGCCGCTCGACGACTCGTCGAGCCCGGCCTTGGGCGGACTGCACAATCATGTTCGACGTAAGGAAAAGCTGTGCAATCTGGGAATACTATGAATCACTCTGGTATCCGGATACTTACAATTTCGCCAGGGGCTTGGCCCTGTGTGGCCACTCCTCTTTGCCGTCGTCGGCGTTGGTGGAGTAGTCCGGAGGAGGGGTCTTCCCCTCTTGGACCCTTCGGCCTCCCCGGTTGGTGCGGCCTTCCTTTTCTTCCCTCCCCCCGCTGGGGGGGGGAGAGGTCTCTTCTTCCTCCTCCTCGTCTTCATGGGAGGAGTGCGCCTTAGAGTCGTCGGATGGTGAATCCGACACCTCCTGGCGCCGGGCACTCTTTCGAGTCCCCGTGGCCTTCTTCTTGGCCTTCTTCTCCGGCACCACGTAAGGTGCCGGAACCAGCAGCTTCGCCAAGCGAGCGTCCGCTGGGCCTTCGGGCAAAGGAGCCGGACAGTTGATCTGTCCGGACGTCTCCTGCCAATCCTGTCAAAGGTAAGGGAACTTAGATCCCGCATGGAGTCAAACTATGAAAAACTAATACCCTGTAAAAGGAGAAAACAGCTTACCGCACGAGCGTGACGCTGCGTGCTGAATCCGCGATCCTCGGTAGCAGATGCGGGGGCCTCGGTGCCCTTGAAAAGCACCTTCCAGGCATCTTCGTACGTCGTGTCGAAGAGCCTGCTCAGAGTTCGGTGCCGCACCGGGTCGAACTCCCACAGGTTGAAAGCCCGTTGTTGACACGGGAGGATCCGATGGATGAGCATAACCTGGACTACGTTGACAAGTTTGAGATTCCTGTCCACCAGGGTTTGGACGCATGTTTGGAGTCCGGTCAGCTCTCCTTTTTTACCCCACGACAGGCCCGTCTCTTTCCAGGAGGCGATCCGCGTAGGGGGTCCGGATCGGAACTCGGGGGCTGCGACCCATTCAGGGTCGCGCGGCTCGGTGATGTAAAACCACCCCGATTGCCACCCCTTTAGGGACTCCACGAAGGAGCCCTCGAACCATAGGACGTTGGGCATCTTTCCCACCATGGCGCCTCCGCACTCCGCCTGGGTGCCGTGCACCACCTTCGGCTTGACATTGAAAGTCTTGAGCCATAGGCCGAAATGGGGGCGGATGCGGAAGAAAGCCTCGCACACGACGATAAATGCCGAGATGTTGAGGACAAAATTCGGGGCCAGATCGTGGAAGTCCAGGCCATAGTAGAACATGAGCCCCCGGACAAATGGGTGGAGAGGGAAGCCCAGTCCATGGAGGAAATGGGGGAGGTACACCACCCTATCATGGGGCCTAGGGGTGGGGATGAGCTGCCCCTCTTCGGGAAGCCGGTGCGCAATGTCGTTAGACAAGTATCCGGCCTTCCTCAGATTTTTGATGTGTCCCTCCGTGACGGAGGAGACCATCCACTTGCCTCCCGCTCCGGACATGGCTGGAGAAGGTTGAGGTGGGGTGAGCGGACTTGGGCGCTGGAGCTCGAGTGCGCGGAAATGGATAGGCAAAGGAGGAAGAAGGCGTGGATAAAAAGGTGGATCCTTATCCCTTATATGGGCAGACGCGACTATGCGCCCCCACCAGCCTGGTAAAACTCGCTTATCTCCCAAGCGCCGTAGTCAATGGCGCGGTTGGGTTACCCACACCCATATTGATGAGAATCCCGGAATAAGGGGACACGATCTCTGCTTTAACAAGACCTGCCGAGGAAACCGCCTTGCTAAACACGCTGAGGTGGGACAATAAAACGATTCGAATAAGGACTTGGCCATGGTGTGATGTCACGCTACGGAATACGTCAGCTGACTAGATCTGTGTAAATATTATTCTCTCTATGGCAATATGTGGAAACTTATTTTGCAGAGCCGGACACTACCTTTGTGTTCAAAATCTTCTATGAAGTACTTGGAGGAGGAACCCGCCTTGCAATGCCGAAGACAATCTGCGCACCAGACTCGTCGTCATTGAAGCCTGGTTCAGGGGCTACTGAGGGAGTCCTGGATTAGGGGGTGTCCAGATGGCCGGACTATACCTTCGGCCGGACTCCTGAACTATGAAGATACAAGATTGAAGACTTCGTCCCGTGTCCGGAAGGGACTTTCCTTAGCGTGGAAGGCAAGCTTGGAGATACGGATATGTAGATCTCCTACCATTGTAACCGACTCTGTGTAACCCTAGCCCTCTCCGGTGTCTATATAAACCTGAGAGTTTTAGTCCGTAGGACGAACAATAATCATACCATAGGCTAGCTTCTAGGGTTTAGCCTCTCTGATCTCATGGTAGATCTACTCTTGTACTACCCATATCATCAATATTAATCAAGCAGGACGTAGGGTTTTACCTCCATCAAGAGGGCCCGAACCTGGGTAAAACATCATGTCCCCTGCCTCCTGTTACCATCCGACCTAGACGCACAGTTCGGGACCCCCTACCCGAGATCCGCCGGTTTTGACATCGACAGGAACCGAGTCCAGAATTGTCTGGCCGATTCTTCTGGCTGCTGAATTATGTGGCTCAAGTCATCGGCATCTGGTGGCCGCACATAAGTGCCCTGAAAGTTGTCGAGGAATGCGGCTTCTAGATCTTCCCAACAGCTAATGGACTCTGCTGGCAAGCTGTTAAGCCAATGCCGCGCTGGTCCCTTGAGCTTTAGTGGGAGATATTTGATGGCGTGTAAGTCATCACTGCGGGCCATGTGGATGTGGAGGAGGAAATCCTCGATCCATACCGCGGGATCTGTTGTGCCGTCGTATGATTCAATATTTATAGGTTTGAAACCTTCTGGGATTTGATGATCCATTACTTCGTCTGTGAAGCATAAGGGGTGTGCGGAGCCTCTGTATTGGGCTATATCGCGACGCAGCTCGAATGGGTCTTGCTCGCTGTGTTCGGCCCGGCCGGATTTACTTTTACTGTATCCGGCGTGACGTTTATCGTCTCGCATAGTGGTGCGCCCTCGTGATCCGTAGATCGATCTTGCATGCTTTGCTTTGTGCTCCAGTATGTCTCGCAGGTCTGGCGTATCTCCCCATGCCTTTTTATTTGAATGGCGTCGGGGTGCAGGCTGAGTTTTTGGCTGGAATGCCTCTCTATCGCGGCCACGAGGTGGCCGATCAGCCGCGTCATACGCTTCTTCCTCCAGTCGGGGTAGCAACCTGCATTTTGGGTAACTCTTGGAGGGGCGCTCGAGTTTATATTCCTCGGTCGCGAGGACTTCAGTCCATCTGTCAGCTAGCAGATCTTGATCAGCTTGAAGCTGCTGCTGCTTTTTCTTAAGGCTATTTGCCATGGCTATAAGCCGGCGTTTGAAGCGCTCTTGTCCGACGGGATCCTCTGGCACGGCGAATTCGTCATCGCCGAGGCTTGCCTCGTCTTTGGGGGGGGGGCATGTAATTATCATCCTCCGCCTCTCCATCTACCGCTCTCTCAGGAGGGCTGGCTCCTCCATCCTCCTACTCTAAATCTTGCTGGAGGGGATTGTTGTTGTCTTCGGCACTATCCGGAGTGTTATTATCTCCTATGCCGGTATCACCACTTTTGCTTTGGCGGGACTTAGAGCGGCGCCGCTGACGTCGACGCTTGGGTTGCTTCTTGGAGGGGTCATCCTCCGCTATCTCGTCGCCATTGCCGTCTTTGGGTGTATCCACCATGTATATATCGTATGATGAGGTGGCTGTCCAGTGCCCTATGGGCAGTGGTTCCTCTTCGTCTCCCGCATCGTCGTCCATACCGTCGATGTCTTCGGAGTCGAAGTCGAGCATGTCGGTTAAGTCATCGACAGTGGCTACTAAGTGGGTGGTGGGTGGGCCGCGAATTTCTTCGTCGTCCGCATCCCAGTCCTGCCGGACATAGTTTGGCCAGGATCCTCCTGACAAGGAGAGAGACCTTAATGAGTTCAGTATGTCGCCTAAGGGCAAGTGCTGAAAAATATCCGCAGAGGTAAACTCCATGATCGGCGCCCAATCAGATTCGATAGGAACGGGCGCAGGCGGCTCGGAGTCCGTGGCCGGAGAAGGATCCGGCAGTTTAACAACACGGCTCTCGTGCAAGGTAAGGTCGATGTTTGGGTCGATCGCCGCTGAGGGTAAGGCCTCCGTGGCGGGGTCCATCCACCCGTCCATGGACGGCGCAACTGGCTCCGAATTGAGGGTCGGAGCGGCTGCTTGTGTGATTTCCTGAACACTGTCCGACGGTAGAGCTAAATCGTACTCATCGTGACCGCGTGACGCACAAGGCAGAGGCTCGAATCCGTCGAAGATCAAGTCTCCACGGATATCGGCTGTGTAGTTTAAGCTTCCAAACCTGACCTGGTGGCCAGGGGCGTAACTTTCAATCTGCTCCAGATGGCCAAGCGAATTGGCCCGCAGTGCAAAGCCGCCGAACACGAAGATCTGTCCGGGGAGAAAAGTCTCACCCTAGACTGCATCGCTATCGATGATAGTAGGAGCCATCAAGCCTAACAGCGACGACACAGAGGAACTCTCAATGAAAGCACCAATGTCGGTGTCAAAACCGGCGGATCTCGGGTAGGGGGTCCCGAACTGTGCGTCTAAGGCAGATGGTAACAGGAGGCAGGGGACACAATGTTTTACCCAGGTTCGGGCCCTCTTGATGGAGGTAAAACCCTACGTCCTGCTTGATTAATATTGATGATATGGGTAGTACAAGAGTAGATCTACCACGAGATCAGAGAGGCTAAACCCTAGAAGCTAGCCTATGGTATGCTTGTATGTTGTCCTACGGACTAAAACCCTTCGGTTTATATAGACACCGAAGAGGTTAGGGTTACACAAGGTCGGTTACAAAGGAAGAGATATACATATCTGTATTGCCTAGCTTGCCTTCCACGCCAAGTAGAGTCCCATCCGGACATGAGACAAAGTCTTCAATCCTGTATCTTCATAGTCTAACAGTCTGGCCAATGGATATAGTCTGGCTGTCCGGAGACCCCCTTATCCAGGACTCCCACAGTGACCGACACATGGCATCCACCATAACTGAACGCCGTTAAGCTATCGGGTCGGGTTTTGGATCCGATAACCTGCTAACAGCCCCGACCAATGGGGATTTTCCACGTGTAAAATCATCATTGGCTAGAGGAAACACGTGTCGGCTCATCGTTGGGACAGATGTCATCCACTCACTGGACAGGAGGCGCCTATGATACGTCGACACGTGGCATGACCCAGCAAGTTTAAATGGGCCGGCCTAACTAAAGGCCCACAAGATTTTGTGGACCATAATGGGCCGGCCCAGCTAAAGGCCCATGAGATTTTGCGGACCATAATGGGCTGGCCCAGCTAAAGGCCCACAAGATTTTGCGGGCCATAATGGGCCGACCCAGGTAAAGGCCCACAAGATTTTTGTGTGCCATAATAGGCCGGCCCAGGTAAAGGCCCACGGTGACTCTAGCCCATAATGAACAATAATTTTCTTTATACCCGTTAACGACCTATGATTTACGGCCTATTAGCTTTCGGCCTATTGACGGCCCATACGTTCTTGGGCTCCTCTTCGGCCCTCGATTACTTCTGGCCCGTTACTGGCCTGTTCCCCCAATGGGCCAAATTCGGCCCATGGCAAGAGTCGGCCCGTTACTACCTGTTCCACTAATGGGCCAAATTCGGCCCATGGCAAGAGTCGGCCCGTTACTGGCCTGTTACCCTAATGGGCCAAATTCGGCCCATGGCAAGAGTCGGCCCGTTTCTGGCCTGTTAACCCGTTGCACCGTTTCCAGCCCGTCCTATATTCTGGCTCATTAACGACCCGTTATGCCTGTGACAGAATTAAGACTTTGCTGTCCTACGGCCTGTTACCGTGCTGGGCCGATACCAATTACGCCCGATTATGGCCCATGTAGACCCATTTATCCGACGGCCCGAGGCCCACCGATTACAGGCCCATTTATCGACGGCCCGTAGGAGACCCATGGATCCTACGGCCCGTATATGGCCCATGGTAGTTGCGGCCACTAGCAAACTAGGGAAAAAGAAGGCTAGGAAATAAATAAGGCCGAAACTAACGCTAGGCTATTAAGGCGATTGCACATATTACATCCACTCGGCATCAAAGATCGCCACCAGTGCAAATATAGGGAACACCCTGCACTATACAAAAATGGCTTGCTGTTTTCTTCAGGCGGTGGCTGCACGTTAAGAATAAATTTTGTATCGCACCAAAACAAATTACAACTATATAACAAAAGGAAGGTTGGCATAAAACTTAACAGTCTAGCAGATAAATGCACCACCAGAAGTTCAGAAGCTCAGTTCATTTGACCTGACTGTTACGTTTTCATGCTGTATTGTCCGATGGAGCACCATAACCCTCGCCTTCATTTCCCCTAGGCTCCTGAACAGCATAGCAAATGTCTGATAGTCTGGTTTCAAAACCATGCATATCTTGATGACATTGAGCAGTGTTTCTCCTTGTTTCACAAAGGGTCTCCGTTAGGGAATGGACTTGTGTCTGGAGCGCAGATACAACATTGCTTTGAGCTTGCATATCTTGATCATGAGGCAGTTTGGATGATATTGCCTTAACAACCAACCCAGTATTACGCAGGAACGTCCTTTTGGCACTATTAGTGGACAGGTACTGACCCACTGCAGCAAGAGCTGACATTGCGGTTATAGTTGCCTCGCCACCTTCAGAAGGTGGCGGTTCCACCATTTTTTCCATAGCTCGCTGAAAAGTTGAGGTTTTTACATTAGTAGTACCAGAACAGAAGATATTAAGGAGGCAGCAAAACCAAACAAAATAGCTTTGGTCTATATACATAACTTATTCTGGTGAACCCATGTAAAATATTAGTTGTATTTTATTGCAAAGTACATAATAAAACCAGGTTCCAAACATATGACCATGTACCATCGCTAATGTATTGTCTATTTCTTCACATTGTATTGAGGGCTAAGGATAAAGAGACAAAGTTTATAATACAGTAAGCATAGTATGACGTCATTCATATCACAAAACAACTGAGAATAGACAAACAGGCAATTGTAACATTGTGTGGGCAAGTCCGGCACGGAACTAGATTAGGGTCAAGATCAAAGGAACATCACTCCTCTCTTTTAAACCTTGTAAGGTGCAATGATACGCTAAAACAATTGTGTATAAAATTGAAAAGAGTAATAGACATTGGCTGCAAACCATGCAATTCAAGGCACAAGTGTCGGAGTAATGGGCCACGGGTAGGCCAACCCGAGTCCCATAATCTTTCAAGACATCAGGGCAGGCTGCGCCCCTCAAGACCCCAGGGCGAAGAGCCGACTCCTGAGGAGTCAACGGCAGGGCGGCCGACTGCTCGCTCACGGCCGAGTCCCAGGGACGACTTCCAGAGAAGCCGGCTTTGGGGAGTCGGCCGGCGACTCCAGCAAACCCATGACCTCATCAAAGGGGACGGGACAGAGGCGTGGCTACAATGAAGCCCACTCCCGCCCCTTACCAAGGGCAGGCATGGCCACAGCATGCTGTACCCGGGAAGATCTCCGTGCGGCGTGGCACTGTTGCCCGGCCGGCCCTGACATCAGCACCTCAGTACCAAGTCCCGCGCCCATGACGACTTGTCTGTACGGCCTGGAGGCAGCGGGGCCCACCAGTCAGCGAGACCTCAGGAGACGGCGGGAGAACCGCCAGTCGGACCCGTCGGGAGTCGGCTCGGGGGAGTCGGCCGAGCTCTCCCCCGGGGCCCACGCGCCATTAATCAAGATGAGATGGGGAGTGGCCACAGTGATCGCCCGCCAGGCGGCGGAGCTGTTGCCATGACCCCATGACCAAGCTTGCGTCATCAGAAGTACGGCTACAGTAATCAGCGGCCGGCAAGACCCGCCCGCGGCGGACGCGGCCTGTCAGCTCCGTACCAGACCAGTCGACGGGGCCCACCAGTCGGCGGGCCCCAGCAGTCGGCGGAGAAGTCAGAGGTCGGAGGCACTGACGGCTTGGCCCGTGCCCAGTCGAATTACCATTGTACCCCTGGGGGGTAGGCCTATATAAACCCCCCAGGGCACCCATGCAAGGGGTTGGATCCCAGTAGTTCTAGACCATATCAGATAGAAGGAGAGAGCTAGCCTTGCCCTCTTCTACCACCATAAACAGCTCAAGGAGCAACCGTGTAAACACTTGGCCATAGTGATCATGCGGAGACCTCGTAGAGTAGCAGTAGGGGTATTATCTCCCCGGAGAGCCCCGAAGCTGGGTAAGATTCGCCGGCGTGCATGTCTTCGCCTCATCCCGTTTCCAGGCACCGGCGACGTTCTACTCGCCCCCACCATGATAAGCCATCCGTTGGCATATGTCGCAGCAAACCCCCGACATTTGGCGCCCACCGTGGGGCTTGGTGCACCGCCGTCCAGAGATCTGTTCTGGACGGGAACCCTTTTCCTCCCTGGCAAGCGCAGCCAGCCAGGCACGCCAGGCGAAGTCTGCATTGACGCGCTGTGCGGCGTTGAGATCGCCTGCACAGCCAGCTCCTTGGCCGAACTTGTCAGCAAGGTCCGCCTCTCCGACGAACCTGCGTCCGACGCAGGCGCGGGCGGCCCCGAAAACCTCCTCGCGGGCCTTCTCGATCAACTCCACGTTTCCGGCGAGCCTGCCGTAGACTTGGAGTCCGTAGGCTCCACCGACCCGATGCTGGTCGACTCTGACACCGCGTCGATCGACGCGTTCCCCACCAATGTGGTGGTCTACGGCGAACCTCTCCCCCACGTAGAGAGCGATGGAAGCACCGTCACTGAGGTGCTAGTCATCAGTCATGACGAGTTCCCTAGCGGAGGAGCGCCCGACTCACTCGGCGCAGCGCTGCAAGACCTGACTGCGCCCATTCCGGAAGATGCTGACGCGGAGACGTTAGAAGCGCGTCGCCTTCAGCTCATTGAAGGTGCGAAGAAGGTGGCCAGCATGAGACGCTTGTCAGAAGCTTACCAGCGGGAGATGGATCGCGCCGTTGGAGGCTCGCCAGCCCCGGCAGGGCCCAGCCGCCTTGGCGCTGTCCAGCAGTGCGGCGTAGCCATCGCCAGCCTGTTTGGGGCTAGCCGCCCCGTGTACGCTACACCAGCGGAGAACATCCGAGCCACCCAGGCAGCGGCGGATGAGCTAGACAATTTCGAGGGCGAAGAACGCCGCCTCATGATGGAGCGAGTCCAGCGGCTCCTCGACGCGGCCGCCGTGCAGAATGAGGCCGGCTACCGCACGGAGGCGCCGCAGCGGCCAAACGACGACCAGCACCGAGATCAAGGTGCGACGTCTCGGACACCGACTGGCGGCGCCCGAGGAAGAAAGGACAAGGAGCCGGCTGTCAGCCACAGTCAGACTCGCATTACCATAGAGCGCGACCGATATGGCCGCCCGAGAGCAGTGGAACGACGGGACGACTGTCCGCCTCCCCCTCCCCGCAAGGAGAGGCGAGTCTCCCTGCCGCCTGTTGACCATCCGACTCTCGGTGACCACCTTGGCCGCCGAGAGGGAGTTGGAGAGAATGATGCCCGCCACCGGATCGACCGACTTCACCGGTCCCTGGCGCTGGAAGAAGAAGACGAGCTGGGTCCGCCTTGTTTCGGGCCCCGCATTCGGGACGAGCCCTTTCCCAGAGGGTTCACGCTCCCAAGAGACACGCCCAAGTATACCGGCTCCGTGAAGCCGGAAGACTGGCTAGTCGACTATTCCATGGCTGTGAGCATAGCAAACGGCAACAAGCGTGTCGCCGTAAAATACGTTCCGCTCATGCTCCAGGGCACGGCCCGGACATGGCTGAACAACCTAAAGCCCTGCGGCATCAACAGCTGGGTCGACTTCACTAAAGCGTTCGTCCGCAACTTCACCAGCACGTACAAGCGTCCTCCCAAGCCTCGTCAGCTCTCCTTGTGCGTGCAAGGTCCTGACGAGTCGACTCGCGACTACCTCACGCGTTGGGCTGAGCTCTGGAACTCCTGCGAGGGCGTGCACGAGGTGCAGGCCATCGAGTACTTCACAGCCGGGTGCCGAGAAGGCACCCTCCTCAAGCACAAGCTCCTCTGCGATGAGCCAAAAACCCTTGATGAGCTGCTGATCATAGCGGACAAGTACGCCACGGCCGACTCCTCCATGAAGGCGGAAATTCAAATCAGCATGACTGGCAAAGTAGCTCCTCAGGCTCCAAGAACTCCGGCGGCAGACGCCGGCCGACGACAACAGCAGGGTGACAACAAGCGCAAGGCCCCGCAGCCGGCTTCCGGCAGCCGGCAGGTCGCGACCGTTGAAGCCCAGCAGCCAGAAGAGCAGCCTCCGCCTAAGCGACAGAAAGGCGGCAAGCCAAACTGGTTGCCGGCCTTCTCCTATGAGCAGACCTTGGATGGACCTTACAAGTTCCACAGCGGCGCGAAGCCGTCGAATCATACCACCCGGAAGTGCCACTGGCTCACTAGGATCCCCAAGGGAGACGGCCTCCTGCCACCCTCGCCTGCTGGGCAGCCGCCTCCGCCTCCGCCCCAGCAGCCGGCAGTTAGGCCAGTCAGCGCAGTTCAAGATGAATACCCTGAAGAGCATGGAGCCTATGTGGTGTTCACCAGTGTGGCTGATGATCGACGCAGCAGGCGGCTGCAGCGACAAGAGGTGAACGCAGTAGCCTCAGAGACGCCAGAGTTCATGCACTGGTCTGAGAAACCCATCAGCTGGAGCAGGGCTGACCACCCAGAAGTGATGCCGAGTCCGGGCTCCTACGCCTTGGTCCTGGACGCCACCTTTGCCATGGACAAACGGGCCGTGCGTTTCTCGCGAGTTCTGATAGACAGGGACAGTAGCATCAATATCCTGTACAAGGACACCATGGAGAAGTTAGGAATCAAGCAAAGATAGCTTCAGAACAGCCGGACTGTGTTCCACGGCATTGTTCCTGGGCTTTCCTGCTCACCAATCGGCAAGATCCTGATTGACGTCCTCTTTGGGGACAAAGATCACTTCCGAAGAGAGTCTGTTTGGTTTGAGGTGGTGGACCTTGAGAGCCCATACCATGCGCTACTTGGCCGACCCGCCTTGGCCAAGTTCATGGCGGTCCCCCACTACGCCTACCTCAAGATGAAGATGCCCAGTTCCAGGGGAATTCTGACTGTGGCCGGTGACTACCGGAAGTCGTCCGCTTGCGTGGCCGAGAGCAGTCGGCTGGCCGAGTCCCTGGTGATCGCAGCCGAGAAGCGACTCCTTGAACGAGTTGTGGCGATGGCTGGCAAGCAGCCGGAGATATCGCCCGACCCAAAGGAGTCGGAAGCCGAAGGTTCGTTCAAGCCGTCCAAAGAGACAAAGAAGATACCCTTGGATCTGGAGCACCCAGAGAGGTACGCCGTCGTAGGTGCAAACCTCGACAGCAAATAGGAAGGCGAGCTCGTCGATTTCATCCGTGAGAATCGGGACATCTTCGCATGGTCTCCCAAAGACATGCCAGGTGTACCGACGGATTTCGCCGAGCACAAGTTACATGTCCGATCTGATGCAAAGCCGGTCAGGCAGCCCCTGCACCGCTTATCAGAAGAAAAGAGAAGAGTTGTCGGAGAAGAGATAGCCCGACTCCTAGCAGCTGGCTTCATTATGGAAGTTTTCTTACCGGAGTGGCTGGCAAATCCGGTCCTGGTGCTAAAGAATAACAAGCAATGGCGAATGTGTATTGACTACACGACCCTCAACAAGGCCTGCCCCAAGGACCCATTTGCTCTACCAAGAATTGACCAGGTGATAGACTCCACAGCCGGATGCGAGTTGTTGAGTTTCTTGGATGCATACTCAGGATATCACCAGATCAAGCTGAACCCGGCTGACAGATTGAAGACCGCCTTCATCACGCCGTTTGGAGCATTCTGCTACCTCACCATGACGTTCGGCTTGAGGAATGCCGGCGCCACCTTTCAGCGTTGCATGCAGAAGTGTCTCCTCAAGCAGCTCGGCCAGAACGCCCACATTTACGTGGACGATGTGGTGGTGAAGACGGAAAAGCGTGGAACACTGCTGGAAGACCTCAAGGAGACCTTTGAGAACCTGCGCCGGTTCCAGATCAAGCTCAACCCCGAGAAGTGTGTCTTCGGAGTACCAGCCGGCCAGCTGCTAGGTTTCCTGGTCTCTGAACGCGGCATAGAATGCAACCCAGTAAAAATCAAGGCCATCGAGAGAATGGAGGTACCCAGCCGACTGCTGGATGTGCAGAAGTTCACCGGCTGCTTAGCATCCATCAGCCGATTCATCGGTCGGCTGGGCGAGAAAGCTCTCCCCTTATACCAACTCATGAAGAAGACCACTTTTTTCGAGTGGAACCATAAGGTGGACGAAGCTTTTCACCAGTTGAAGAAGATGCTGACTACTCCACCCGTCCTGGCGGCTCCGACTCCTAAGGAACCTATGCTCCCGTACATCGCTGCCACCAACCGGGTAGTCAGCACAGTCATGGTAGTGGAGCGCAAGGAGGAAGGCAAGGCGCTGCTTGTCCAGAGACCAGTATATTACCTGAGCGAGGTACTGTCGACCTCCAAGCAGAACTACCCCCACCACCAGAAGATGTGCTATGGCGTACACTTTGCTGCCAAGAAATTGAAGCCTTATTTTCAAGAGCATCCAATCACGGTGGTCTGCATGGCTCCACTTGCCGAGATCATCGGTAGCCAAGATGCTTCTGGTCGAGTGGCCAAGTGGGCCATAGAGCTGGCTCCTTACACCATCTACTACCAGCCCCGCACCGCTATCAAATCACAAGCACTGGCCGACTTCCTCGTCGACTGGGCCGAGACCCAGTACCTGCCTCCAGCGCCTGACTCCACCCATTGGCGGATGCACTTCGACGGCTCCAAGATGCGACCGGCTTGGGAGCCAGCGTCGTCCTCACCTCTCCCAAAGGTGACAAGCTCAAATATGCACTACAAATCCATTTTGCCGCCTCCAACAACGTTGCCGAGTACGAGGCGCTCATTCACGGGCTCCGGCTTGCCAAAGAACTTGGCATCCGCCGGATCTTGTGTTATGGTGACTCGGATTTAGTGGCCCAGCAGTCATTTGGCGACTGGGACGCGAAAGACGCAAACATGGCGAGCTACCGTTTCCTCGTGCAACAACTCAGCGGGTATTTCGAAGGGTGCGAGTTCCTCCATGTGCCAAGAAACGACAACGACCAAGCAGACGCCTTGGCACGAATCGGCTCTACCCGCCAAGCGATACCATCTGGCGTCGCCCTTCAACGCCTCCTCAAGCCGTCTGTCAAGCCTTCACCAGAATCAGACTCCATTTTTGTGTCGGCTCCTCCCGAAGACGGCGGATCCGACTCCAGAGCTCCGGCAGACGGAACGGGGACTTTGGCGGATGACTCCAAAGCTGCAACAGTCGAGCCCGGCCCGGGGACTGCGGTGGCGGACTCGAAGATTCCAGAACCCGGCCCAAGGACCGCGCCAGTCGGCCTGGGAACTTCATCAACCCAGCAAGCGGCTGTTGACTCCAACCCGCCGCCTCCCAGCCCAGCTGCCCTCGTCCAAGTCGCAGTTCTGGTAGTCGAAGAAATAGCAGCACCCTCATGGGCCCAGCCCATCCTCAAATTCCTGGTGAACAAAGAGCTACCAACTGATGAGACCTCAGCTCGGCAAGTACAACGCTGGGCAGCAGCTGTAGGGTTTCGTAGTAATTTCAAAATTTTCCTACGCACACGCAAGATCATGTGATGCATAGCAACGAGGGAGAGAGTGTTGTCTACGTACCCAACGCAGACCGACTGCGGAAGCGCTGACACGACGTAGAGGAAGTAGTCGTACGTGTTCACGATCCAACCGATCAAGCACCGAAACTACGGCACCTCCAAGTTCGAGCACACGTTCAGCTCGATGACGATCCCCGGACTCCGATCCAGCAAAGTGTCGGGGAAGAGTTCCGTCAGCACGACGGCGTGGTGACGATCTTGATGAACTACAGCAGCAGGGCTTCGCCTAAACTCCGCTACAGTATTATCGAGGAATATGGTGGCAGGGGGCACCGCACACGGCTAAGGAATAGATCACGTGGATCAACTTGTGTGTTTCTGGGGTGCCTCTGCCTCAGTATATAAAGGAGCCAAGGGGGAGGGGGGCGCCGGCCAGGAGGAGGGCGCAGGAGGAGTCCTACTCCTTCCGGGAGTAGGACTCCCCCCCAATCCTATTCCAACTAGGATTCCCAAGGGGGAAAGAGGGAGAGGGGTGGCCGGCCACCTCTCCTAGTCCTAATAGGACTAGGGGAGAGGGGAGGCGCGCAGCCCTTATGGGCAGCCCTTTCATCTTTCCACTAAGGCCCACTAAGGCCCATATGATTCCCGGGGGGTTCCGGTAACCTCCCGGTAACCCGGTAAAATCCCGATTTCACCCGGAACACTTCCGATATCCAAATATAGGCTTCCAATATATCAATCTTTACGTCTCGACCATTTCGAGACTCCTCGTCATGTCCGTGATCACATCCGGGACTCCGAACAACCTTCGGTACATCAAAATGCATAAACTCATAATATAACTGTCATCGTAACCTTAAGCGTGCGGACCCTACGGGTTCAAGAACAATGTAGACATGACCGAGACACGTCTCTGGTCAATAACCAATAGCGGGACCTGGATGCCCATATTGGCTCCTACATATTCTACGAAGATCTTTATCGGTCAGACCGCATAACAACATATGTTGTTCCCTTTGTCATCGGTATGTTACTTGCCCGAGATTCGATCGTCGGTATCCAATACCTAGTTCAATCTCGTTACCGGCAAGTCTCTTTACTCATTCCGTAATACATCATCTTACAACTAACATATTAGTTGTAATGCTTGCAAGGCTTATGTGATGTGTATTACCGAGAGGGCCCAGAGATACCTCTCCGACAGTCGGAGTGACAAATCCTAATCTCAAAATACGCCAACCCAACATCTACCTTTGGAGACACCTGTAATGCTCCTTTATAATCACCCAGTTACGTTGTGACGTTTGGTAGCACCCAAAGTGTTCCTCCGGCAAACGGGAGTTGCATAATCTCATAGTCATAGGAACATGTATAAGTCATGAAGAAAGCAATAGCAACATACTAAACGATCGGATGCTAAGCTAATGGAATGGGTCATGTCAATCAGATCATTCAACTAATGATGTGACCTCGTTAATCAAATAACAACTCATTGTTCATGGTCAGGAAACATAACCATCTTTGATTAACGAGCTAGTCAAGTAGAGGCATACTAGTGACACTTTGTTTGTCTATGTATTCACACATGTATTATATTTCTGGTTAATACAATTCCAGCATGAATAATAAACATTTATCATGATTGTAAGGAAATAAATAATAACTTTATTATTGCCTCTAGGGCATATTTACTTCAGTCTCCCACTTGCACTAGAGTCAATAATCTAGATTACACTGTAATGATTCTAACACCCATGGAGCCTTGGTGCTGATCATGTTTTGCTCGTGGAAGAGGCTTAGTCAACGGGTCTGCAACATTCAGATCCGTATGTATCTTGCAAATCTCTATGTCTCCCACCTGGACTAGATCCCGGATGGAGTTGAAGCGTCTCTTGATGTGTTTGGTCCTTTTGTGAAATCTGGATTCCTTTGCCAAGGCAATTGCACCTGTATTGTCACAAAAGATTTTCATTGGACCCGATGCATTAGGTATGACACCTAGATCGGATATGAACTCCTTCATCCAGACTCCTTCGTTCGTTGCTTCCGAAGCAGCTATGTACTCCGCTTCACATGTAGATCCCGCTACGACGCTTTGTTTAGAACTGCACCAACTGACAGCTCCATCGTTTAATGTAAACACGTATCCGGTTTGCGATTTAGAATCATCTGGATCAGTGTCAAAGCTTGCATCGACGTAACCTTTTATGGTGAGCTCTTTGTCACCTCCATATACGAGAAACATATCCTTAGTCCTTTTCAGGTATTTCAGGATGTTCTTGACCGCTGTCCAGTGATCCACTCCTGGATTACTTTGGTACCTCCCTGCTAAACTTATAGCAAGGCACACATCAGGTCTGGTACACAACATTGCATACATGATAGATCCTATGGCTGATGCATAGGGAACATCTTTCAGATTCTCTCCATCTTCTGCAGTGGTCGGGCATTGAGTCTTACTCAACTTCACACCTTGTAACACAGGCAAGAACCCTTTCTTTGCTTGATCCATTTTGAACTTCTTCAAAATTTTGTCAAGGTATGTGCTTTGTGAAAGTCCAATTAAGCGTCTTGATCTATCTCTATAGATCTTAATGCCTAATATGTAAACAGCTTCACCGAGGTCTTTCATAGAAAAACTCTTATTCAAGTATCCCTTTATGCTATCCAGAAATTCTATATCATTTCCAATCAGCAATATGTCATCCACATATAATATCAGAAATGCTACAGAACTCCCACTCACTTTCTTGTAAATACAGGCTTCTCCAAAAGTCTGTATAAAACCAAATGCTTTGATCACACTATCAAAACGTTTATTCCAACTCCGAGAGGCTTGCACCAGTCCATAAATGGATCGCTGGAGCTTGCACACTTTGTTAGCTCCCTTTGGATCGACAAAACCTTCCAGTTGCATCATATACAACTCTTCTTCCAGAAATCCATTCAGGAATGCAGTTTTGACATCCATCTGCCAAATTTCATAATCATAAAATGCGGCAATCGCTAACATGATTCGGACGGACTTAAGCATCGCTACGGGTGAGAAGGTCTCATCGTAGTCAATCCCTTGAACTTGCCGAAAACCTTTTGCGACAAGTCGAGCTTTGTAGACAGTAACATTACCATCAGCGTCAGTCTTCTTCTTAAAGATCCATTTATTCTCAATTGCTTGCCGATCATCGGGCAATTCAACCAAAGTCCATACTTTGTTCTCATACATGGATCCCATCTCAGATTTCATGGCTTCAAGCCACTTTGCGGAATCTGGGCTCACCATCGCTTCTTCATAGTTCGTAGGTTCATCATGATCTAGTAGCATGACTTCCAGAACAGGATTACCGTACCACTCTGGTGCGGATCTTACTCTGGTTGATCTACGAGGTTCAGTAGTATCTTGATCTGAAGTTTCATGATCATTATCATTGGCTTCCTCACTAACTGGTGTAGGTGTCACTGAAACAGTTTTCTGTGATGAACTACTTTCCAGTAAGGGAGCAGGTACAGTTACCTCGTCAAGTTCTACTTTCCTCCCACTCACTTCTTTCGAGAGAAACTCCTTCTCTAGAAAGGATCCATTCTTAGCAACGAATGTCTTGCCTTCAGATCTGTGATAGAAGGTGTACCCAACAGTTTCCTTTGGGTATCCTATGAAGACACATTTCTCCGATTTGGGTTCGAGCTTATCAGGTTGAAGCTTTTTCACATAAGCATCGCAGCCCCAAACTTTAAGAAACGACAACTTTGGTTTCTTGCCAAACCACAGTTCATAAGGTGTCGTCTCAACGGATTTTGATGGTGCCCTATTTAACGTGAATGCAGCCGTCTCTAGAGCATAACCCCAAAACGATAGCGGTAAATCAGTAAGAGACATCATAGATCGCACCATATCTAGTAAAGTACGATTACGACGTTCGGACACACCATTACGCTGTGGTGTTCCGGGTGGCGTGAGTTGCGAAACTATTTCACAGTTTTTCAAATGTACACCAAACTCGTAACTCAAATATTCTCCTCCACGATCAGATCGTAGAAACTTTATTTTCTTGTTACGATGATTTTCAACTTCACTCTGAAATTCTTTGAACTTTTCAAATGTTTCAGACTTATGTTTCATTAAGTAGATATATCCATATCTGCTTAAATCATCTGTGAAGGTGAGAAAATAACGATATCCGCCACGAGCCTCAATATTCATCGGACCACATACATCGGTATGTATGATTTCCAACAAATCTGTTGCTCTCTCCATAGTACCGGAGAACGGTGTTTTAGTCATCTTGCCCATGAGGTACGGTTCGCAAGTACCAAGTGATTCATAATCAAGTGGTTCCAAAAGTCCATCAGTATGGAGTTTCTTCATGCGCTTTACACCGATATGACCTAAACGACAGTGCCACAAATAAGTTGCACTTTCATTATCAACTCTGCATCTTTTGGCTTCAACATTATGAATATGTGTATTACTACTATCGAGATTCAATAAAAATAGACCACTCTTCAAGGGTGCATGACCATAAAAGATTTTACTCATATAAATAGAACAACCATTATTCTCTGATTTAAATGAATAACCGTCTCGCATTAAACAAGATCCAGATATAATGTTCATGCTCAACGCTGGCACCAAATAACAATTATTTAGGTCTCTTATTAATCCCGAAGGTAGATGTAGAGGTAGCGTGCCGACCGCGATCACATCGACTTTGGAACCGTTTCCCACGCGCATTGTCACCTCGTCCTTTGCCAGTGCCCGCTTATTCCGTAGTCCCTGTTTCGAGTTGCAAATATTAGCAACAGAACCAGTATCAAATACCCAGGTGCTACTGCGAGCTCTAGTAAGGTACACATCAATAACATGTATATCACATATACCTTTGTTCACCTTGCCATCCTTCTTATCCGCCAAATACTTGGGGCAGTTCCGCTTCCAGTGACCAGTCTGCTTGCAGTAGAAGCACTCAGTTTTAGGCTTAGGTCCGGACTTGGGTTTCTTCTCCTGAGCAGCAACTTGCTTGCCGTTCTTCTTGAAGTTCCCCTTCTTCTTCCCTTTGCCCTTTTTCTTGAAACTAGTGGTCTTGTTAACCATCAACACTTGATGCTCCTTCTTGATTTCTACCTCTGCAGCTTTCAGCATTGCGAAGAGCTCGGGAATAGTCTTGTTCATCCCTTGCATATTATAGTTCATCACGAAGCTCTTGTAGCTTGGTGGCAGTGATTGGAGAATTCTGTCAATGACGCAATCATCCGGAAGATTAACTCCCAATTGAATCAAGTGATTATTATACCCAGACATTTTGAGTATATGCTCACTGACAGAACTGTTCTCCTCCATCTTGCAGCTATAGAACTTATTGGAGACTTCATATCTCTCAATTCGGGCATTTGCTTGAAATATTAACTTCAACTCCTGGAACATCTCATATGTTCCATGACGTTCAAAACGTCGTTGAAGTCCCGATTCTAAGCCGTAAAGCATGGCACACTGAACTATCGAGTAGTCATCAGCTTTGCTCTGCCAGACGTTCATAACATCTGGTGTTGCTCCAGCAGCAGGCCTGACACCCAGCGGTGCTTCCAGGATATAATTCTTCTGAGCAGCAATGAGGATAATCCTCAAGTTACGGACCCAGTCCGTGTAATTGCTACCATCATCTTTCAACTTTGCTTTCTCAAGGAACGCATTAAAATTCAACGGAACAA